>NW_010272749.1:8461-13359 GCF_000690775.1 Eurypyga helias
AGACTGGATGAGGCTTTGAGCAACCTGGTCTAGTGGAAGTGTCCCCGCCCATGGCAGAGGGGTTGGAACTAGATGGTCTTTAAGTTCCCTTCCAACCCAAACCATTCTATGATTCTATGAGCTGGAGCCTGAGAGCGATCACAGCAGAGTCCAAACCAAGAAAGCCAACGGACCCACCAACTTACTACCACACAAACAAATGATCTATGGCCCCTAGACCACTCCCCACTTATGTCCCACACGTGCCATGCTGTCGGATGCAATCTCTCTTTGGTCAGTTGGGGTTGGCTGTCTGAACTGTGCGTCCCCTGGCACTGCCTGTAGGGAGAGAGTTGGGAGTGCAGCTGCAGGATCAGAACCTGAAGTCCTTGAATTGGTGCAAGCGCTGCCCAGCACCAACTAAACATCACCAGTGTTATCAGTGCTTTTCTCAGGGCAAATCCAAAACATAGCCTCATAACAGCTACTGCGAAGAAAATGAACTCTGTCCTGACTAAACCCAGCACACTTCCCTACCCTCTGCTTGACAAGATAATCATCTTTCATCTTGGGACAAAGTTTGACATAAATGACAGATAACACGCAAGTTAAACGACAAGGGTAAATGCTGTTTTGTGAAAATATCAGCCAACTACGTACTTGTATATTCTCTGTGGGCAAAGAAACAGCCTTGGCTACTTCCTTTATTTGTTCAAATAGTCTAAGATGAACCAGTTCCCACAGCACACTGGAAAAATTCAAATGTGCTGTAGCAACATGGAATTGCTACCCATATCGTCCTGTTCAACCAGAAAACTTTGTTACTACTGCTGACCTAAAACGGAAATCCCCATGCGATGGTGTGGAATGCATATGCTGCATGGCCACAGGACAGGGTAGGATACTTGGCTGTGGCTTCGGTGTTAATATTATATCTAACCACACCATGATGTATCACTGCTGAACTAAGGGCCCAGCTGAACCTGAACAATAAAACAAACGTGTAACAAAACCACTGTCTCATCAATCGGTTATAATAACTAACAAAAGACGTATACAGCCAAGAAGCAGAATACAGTGATTTGTTAAGAATGTCTAAACCTTTTGTTATTTCTACCTTGTGCGCTTCACCTGGACTCTACTGTAAGGCATTTAAAAAAGACTTGCATGCCTACAGTGGCATTAGTTATTGACCTCCTGTTCCTCCCCAGTTTAACAAATGAACTACTAATTCTGGAAATACAATTCAGGTACATCAACTTGAGGTCTAGACCGTTCTGCAGCTCACAGGCTGTCAGTTCTTCACATTATTCAGCCCATTTTTTCCACTCAGTTTTGAAAACAGAAGCCGATCCCTGACCACAGGAAAGCACTGAAGTTGTGAGGAAGGTTACTGCAGCGTAGTCCTCAGGCAGGTATACAGCATGCACCACGCTACCTTTGAAATACGGATGGTTCCTATTAGCCACACCATTCGTGACACATGTTGGCATTACCCACCACGTAAATGATTGTTGTCACCTCGTCTAGTTCTCAAACAGGGAATTCCAGATCTGCACCCTGTTACAAATGAACACAAAGATGGTGCAGACATCTACCTGTCTTACAAGGAATCGGAGATTTGGAAACACATCATTATTCATTAGTGATGTCGCAACCAACATTCTTTGTGAAATTAATCTAGTTATGAAATCAATCATTCTGTGTTCTTCGCTGTTTTGTTTCACTGTTCTTGACTCTACCTATCTGAAATTCTCTGTTGCACTTGGAAGAAAAGTGTTAACTACTATTCCTGGGTAACTTCTTACAGGGGCAGGTGTCTTGCAAATGTGTTCTTGCAATTTAAAATGTTCTTAAAATAGCTTGCTGTGGGCAGCATGTTCCTAAGTAGGTCTAAAAGACTGATTAAGGAAAGCTCCCTACTGTGTCAAGAACATCTTTATTGGAAAGAAATTTGCAAATTAACAGGGGTTGATCTGGATTTCTGATTTTTAAGCGTGGTTTAATCCTGCTCCAGGCCAATCCATCAAGTTTTGCTTATCAATTTTGGGCTCAGACCTTTTCAGCTCACTGCACAGAAAGCTATCCAATGTCTACCGCAGCACTGCTCTTCTCCTCACTCATCCCACGACCTACATTTCAGGCACTGCTGGTAAAGACAGGACTGGCTACCAGGAGTTGAGGTGAATCAGTGACGATATGCTGGGGACACAGAAGTTACTGCACGAATTGTGCATTTCCTTGTATTTTCTTTCATGTGGAATTTTTAAAGGAAATAGATACAGCTTAATAACTTGGCAATTCTGATGAAGAATCGCCAGAAAAAGGAAAGTTTACCAGGATTAGCCAACAAAAATTGTTCGGATAGTACACGGGAATTACTCCTCTTCATGCAGAATGTGCTAAAGAAGCAATCCATCTGCACAACTGGTTAAACCCAGCAGCCTCTGTACAACGTTTCTGGGAAATACAAGTCGTGTGGCTGGTGGATACATACACTGAATCTCCGTGATGCAACAGGCATCGCTACAGCAGAATTTCCAGAGGGAACAGTCGTGTTTGCCAGGGGATTCCTCGGGCAGTCATTGCTGGAGAAGACACTGAGCTGTTCTCTGAGATGCAAGTGATGTCAAGAACAACACAGTAACAGAAGAAAACTGGGTTTTTTTTTCCTGCCTTGTTCAGAAACGCAAGATTTTTATGCTTATTAAGTGTTTTCCAGATACCTAAGCAAGACTAATTCTGCCAGAGTAATGTTTTAGCATGAAGTCTGTGCAGTTAATGAATTGCATGATCTGTTGAACCCAGAAACAGAAAGATTCGCCTAAAACGGTATCCTACTGGACAAAATCTACATAGCTACTGCCAGGGAATGTTAACCTCTAAGTGGATTTTTATAATAATCTCATGGCGTTCTATTGCTTATATTAAGCTACTTTCCATTTTTAGGTCTACTTCAGGAAATCTACAGAAAACATATTGACTTAATCCTTGTTTAGTTCTTTCAAAATTAAGGGAGCCACCATTATCTGAATTTTTAAGTTCTAAGATAAAAGAATGAAACCTACAAAAGAGTCATTGTAGGCATATATTTTATATTAAATAAAAGTACTCTAAATGGATTGACATTTTCTCACAAATTTTATCGTGTATTGAAGTGGTTTATATTTGTAACACTTGTACACAGTCACAGGAAGAAATCGGGAGTTTTTTCTTTCCTTAATCATACTAGTTAATTAAACCAGGATTTAGTGGTCCTAAGATGTCCATCAACAGATTTGTGGTAGTAATGCATTCAAGAAAAAAAGGCATCTTACCAATAGTCATCAATGCTGCGTCTCTTTAAAACACTATAAATATTGACATTAGACTCTGGTCTTCCGGGTTTGATTCCTTTTTTTTTTTACTAATTTTAAGTCCCAGTGTATGTTTGTTGGCTTGTGCAAAGAAGCTTTAAAATGCATTCAGTAAGTAATAGTTCACAGCTCATTTGCTCCACTTTAAAAACCCGACCTTACATATTTTACCCTCTGTAATTTTTCATCTCCTGATTACCTAGAAAATTTGTGAATACTATTTGTAACAACAACTGCTTCTTGTATTTTACTGTATGGAGTATTGGCTCAATTCCTCTGAATGTTAGTGCTCATTTTGATAACGGTCTGTGGAAATGACTAGTGAATAGTACTTTACCAGATCAGACCTCAATAGATAATCACTTACTGCCAAATACAAACTTAGTATTTTTTAATTCACTGACTTTCAGAAAGAAATTTGCATTTGTATCAACAATAGTCCTATCTATAGGTTCACATCCCTTTGAAAAGTGTTGTACCTTGTTAAGTCCACTCAAAAGACTATGTTCTGGGAAATTTGTAAGCGTGGTACCTGAAAGGACAGAATTTTCTTGTCGCAGAAGTTGCGGGGTATATGTGAATTAAGCATAAGGATGGGAGAAAGGAAAAGTGTGATCACCTTTCTGTACCAACACTGAAAGCCCTCTGGCAAACTGAATTCCTTCTCAAGCCTACATCTCCTATGCAAAGTTGGGACTGACTTCTTTCAAAGTTTTTGCAAATACCGACTAACTGTTAGCACAGAGTTTTCCGAATAGCCAGGGTGAAACACTGGGCAGACCAACAGATGCCAGGACAAGCTCTCTGCTCTGCTGCAGAAACAGTCACTGAAAGGATTTCGAACCCAGCTAGGACACCCACAACTAGCAGCCATCTGATCGTATTTGCCCTAGTATCTACCCAAAATGTGCAGATCTTGTGAAATATAATTAAACACAGAATGCTTGTCCTAAATGCAGATTTAGGAAGAAATTTTAAAATCAGTATTTGGTGCAGAATCATGCCAGGATCTGGTTAAATAAATCACGAGGGATATTAAAAAAAAAAAGTAGAGAATAACTATTTCACCAAATGAAGGTAGGACTCTGAAGAAAAAAAAAAGTCAATTTGTAGCAGTGTCAAGCTTGCCAACACATACACAGGCTTATAATGCATATACACAGACCCAGGGCACGAATAACGAGTCTGTCTGTACCACCAATTTATTAACAGGAGTTCTTGCCTTTGCAAGTCGTAAATTTCCTTTTTTGTTGTTGTTGTTGCAATAGAGATGTAATTTCTTCTAAAATGGAAAGACATCTGACTTAGGTTATCTTGAAACTTGTATCCACACAGGTACTGACACCGGAAACAGGCAGCAAAGGACAAAATACAGAGAAAGATTTGCTGACTGTGCAGTACGACAGCCCCATCCTATCTTTTAGCATCGCCGTGGTCTAACCCCAACCAGCAAGCAAGCCCCACACAGCTGCCTGCTTGGGGGAGCGAAAACGGAAGGGCAAAAGTGAGAAAACTCGTGAGCCGAGCTGAAGACAGTTCAACAGGTAAAGCAAAAGACGTGCG
>NW_010272749.1:13616-16387 GCF_000690775.1 Eurypyga helias
CCTCTCGTGGTGCGGTGTGAGGAGCAGCAAAGGGCCTGACTCTGTGTGAGCACTGCTCAGCAGTAACGAAACCACCCCGTGTGATCAACGCTGTTTCCAGCAAAATCCAAAACCCAACTCCATTTTAGCTACCACAAAGAAAATTAACTCTATCCAAGCCAAAACCAGCACAAACATCATGTCTCTCAAAAACAAGTAGCAAACTTTAAGAACTCATTCATCTGCCCTTATTCTTAAAACTTTTCATAGCTCCTTCCCATAAAGACATTCCTCCTACCACTAACTGTTCCTCTCATGGAAAGTTCTCACAGCATCTGTTCATCTGCCAACTGTGCAGCATCACTAACAAGTGAGGGAAGACCCAAGATGCAGAAGAGACAGCCAGAGCTATTTTGAGCTGAGCCCGACATTACATTCACCTACACTGTAAAGGCAAATTCCTTTTTCTTCTTCTCTCACCCCCTTCAAAGAAGAACCAAACCCACAGTATTATTCTTCACTGAACTGTACTTCTACTGGGGGTTCTGAGTTGCCAAGAACAAAACTTTGCTTAGATTCCTTAAATCTGTCCATCCTGTATCTCTTCCACCCTCCAGACATGTTACTTCTTACATAATGGGAGGGGATGCGGTGCCTCATTGTACTGGCCAGAACTTGACTGTCCTCCCTGTTGATTTTTAAGAAGTACTGCTTAACTAGTGGTTTCCTTAGAAGACACAATGACAGCCACATGGATTTCTGAGATAAATGGAAATAACACAAGAAAAGGATGCCTTAACTAAGAACTACAACTAGGATTTACAGAAAGATTTCTTTTTACTCATAAATATGATTTCTTTCATTTCTTCCAGCCCTGTGCTTCCTCCTTTCATTCACGCTTCCTTCATACAATACTCTTGCACTAAGAAATAAAAAAATAAAATTGCACACACTAGAACAAATGTCATTCCATATATGAGATTTTAGAGTTGTAAGATGCCTCCAAAAGAGGACAGCTTGCTTCATTTCTTGGAATAATTTTGGTCAAACACAAAGAAAGAGAAACTTCAAGACAACGGACTGCTCAGAACTAAGTGTGGACAGGGCTTCTTCCCGTAGCTCAGGACAACGCTGGCTCGTTCTTTGCTGTGTGGCCAACCATGCCAAAACACTGACACGCACCTCCTTAAAGCAAAAATCCTCATTCTATTCCCACAATAAAAATTCTTTTATAATTGCAGAGCATGCTGCAAATATTTAAACCACCCTGTTTGCTTTCAAAAGTTTTTTAAAAACCCACAAAACGCCAGCCTGAAACTACTTGCACAAAGTCCAAAATCTGAGATCAATCGTGCTAATGCACTTGCTTTTAACTTTAAGGTTGTATCCGACCTTTATGGCTACAAAGATACTTAAAGATCTCTCCATTTCTATATACTGTTATGCTATTGCCTACGAGGAGTGGACTACTGCCTTGAAAACAACACTTACCTCACGTCACTCAACAGCGAAAATACACTCGACTTTAGAGGGATAAAACTAATTTCCTATGAAGCAAAGTTGTATTTAAATCGAGGATTCAACCATAAATGGCACTAACCATAATTGCCTATCTAACTTTTCTTTACTTCTCCCCAGAGCAGATGCAGGAAGCATTAAAAATCTACATACAACCATGATACCTGATTTAGAGTCGAGATGTCAAATACTGAAGAATTAAAGATTATGCCCCTTCAGAATAGACTTTGGCTAGCCAGGTGTTGTAGAAGTACGGGGTTTTTATTCCTGCTTGTACCTAAACATACTACACATGGGCTCAGATGCTCCCCAGTGTTAAAAGTTACAAAAATATTTTCTTTTTAGAAATGTAACGAGAAAGTATTTTATTCCTCGCTAGTACTAGTTCTATCTTGAAATAATGTGTCAATAAATCCCTTCTTAAAACTATGTGTCCCTGAGCGTGCAGGGCGACCACTTAATTCTGTCTTAGTGCTACTGTTTTAAGAAGTTTCCTGAAAAACTAAGTTAAGTGGACTTGAACTGATGTAATACTAAAGTGAATGATGAGGTTACACTGCAGTAGCCTTCAGAGGTTCCTTCTTAATACAAAAAATGAGAATCAGAGATTTCAAGCAAATCATGGGCTGCAGGTCCACAGTCTCCAGCACCGTTTTGCTGAATTAGAGATCACATCTGATGGAGAGGCCAGTGGCAGCCTGTATCAGAAATGTCTCAAACACACCAGCACAGAATAACTGTCTTGCAAAAAAAAAAAAAAAGCACATTGAAAAAATATTAATAAAGTAGCTCATAGACAAAAAAAAGAAGTGTATATAGAGAAACAGAAGAGCAGGAGAGCAGAAGACTTTGTAGTGTTTGTAAGTTTTTGCTTAATAAGAGCATAGCCTTAACGAAACTTACCGTACTATGGCCTCAACTCCGGTCTGAAGAACGAAAGTATCTGAATAAATATCATGGAGGAGCCGTCGTGAGAGAAAAATGCTCTATGGTTGACAGTAATTACAGGAAGAGAGACTTCAGAGACCTGCACAGGGGTAAACACGAGATGAAACCGCGTGTCTTAGAGCAAAAGGGGAGCCGTAAAACGCGGTAGCTGGCCCGTGACAGCGCTTACCTTAAACCCCACCTGAGAGCCACGGCAGGGTCTGGCTACGGCTCTATCCCTTCCCCTATGATTTGATTAAGAGAAATTTATTCTTCAGTCCCCACCGCTCATTGCTCACGGCTAACCCGAGACCGTCAGCGCCTTACTGCCGCGGAGGAAAGTGACT
>NW_010272750.1:0-4977 GCF_000690775.1 Eurypyga helias
GGGTGCTTTTTTGGGACACCCTCGGTCCCTTTATGGGGACATACTGGGTGTCACCTGGGTCACTTTTTGGACCCCTTTGGGTGCCGTTTTGGGACACGTTGGGTGGCACCTGGGTGCCCTTTTGAGACACGTTGGGTGCCGTTTTGGGACACTTTGGGTGCCGTTTTGGGTCCCTGTTGGGTGCTGTTTTGGGACACTTTGGGTGGCACCTGGGTCCCTTTTTGGGGCCACATTGGGTGGCACCTGGGTGCTGTTTTGGGACGCTTTGGGTGCTGTTTGGGGTCACGTTGGGGGGCACCCGGGTGCCTCTTCGGGGACACACTGGGTGCCATTTTGGGGCCTTTGGGTGCTGTTTTGGGGCCCCGTTGGGTGGCACCTGGGTGCTGTTTTGGGACACTCTGGGTGCCGTTCTGGGGACACATTGGGTGGCACATGGGTCACTTTTGGGACACTTTGGGTCTTGTTTTTGTGCCACTTTGGGTCCTTTTTTAGGGCCACATCGGGTGTCACCTGGGTGCTGGTTTGGGCCCCTTTGGGTGCTGTTTTGGGGCCCCGTTGGGTGGCACCTGGGTGCTGTTTTGGGTCCCTGTTGGGTGTCAACTGGGTGCCATTTTGGGACACGTTGGGTGGCACGTGGGTCACTTTTGGGACACATTGGGTGGCACCTGGGTGCTGTTTTGGGGCCCCTTTGGGTGCTGTTTGGGGGCCCCTTTGGGTGCTGTTTGGGGGCCCCTTTGGGTGCTGTTTGGGGGCCCCTTTGGGTGCTGTTTTGGGCCATGTTGGGTGTCACCTGCGTCAGTTTTGGGACACGTTGGGTGGCACCTGGGTGCTGTTTTGGGGACATAGGTGCTTTTTTGGGACACCCTGGGTCCCCTTTTTGGGATGCATCGGGTGTCACCTGGGTGCTGGTTTGGGCCCCTTTGGGTGCTGTTTTGGGCCATGTTGGGTGTCACCTGCGTCAGTTTTGGGACACGTTGGGTGGCACCTGGGGGCTGTTTTGGGGCCCCTTTGGGTGCTGTTTGGGGGCCCCTTTGGGTGCTGTTTGGGGGCCCCTTTGGGTGCTGTTTGGGGGCCCCTTTGGGTGCTGTTTGGGGGCCCCTTTGGGTGCTGTTTGGGGGCCCCTTTGGGTGCTGTTTGGGGGCCCCTTTGGGTGCTGTTTGGGGGCCCCTTTGGGTGCTGTTTGGGGGCCCCTTTGGGTGCTGTTTGGGGGCCCCTTTGGGTGCTGTTTGGGGGCCCCTTTGGGTGCTGTTTGGGGGCCCCTTTGGGTGCTGTTTGGGGGCCCCTTTGGGTGCTGTTTGGGGGCCCCTTTGGGTGCTGTTTGGGGGCCCCTTTGGGTGCTGTTTTGGGCCATGTTGGGTGTCACCTGCGTCAGTTTTGGGACACGTTGGGTGGCACCTGGGTGCTGTTTTGGGGACATGTTCGGTGCTTTTTGGGGACACCCTGGGTGCTGTTTTGGGGATGCATCAGGTGTCACCTGGGTGCTGTTTTGGGGACATGTTCGGTGCTTTTTGGGGACACCCTGGGTCCCTTTTTGGGGATGCATCGGGTGTCACCTGGATGCTCCTTTGGGCCCCTTTGGGTCCCGTTTTGGGCCACATTGGGTGGCACCTGGGTGCTGTTTTGGGGCCCCTTTGGGTGCTGCTTTGGGACACGTTGGGTGTCATCTGGGTTACTTTTGGGACATGTTGGGTGCCATTTTGGGGCCCGGTTGGGTGGCACCTGGGTGCTGTTTTATTTTTGGGCCCCTTTGGGTCCCTTTTTAGGGCCACATTGGGTGTCACCTGGGTGCTGTTTTGGGACACTCTGGGTGCCGTTTGGGGCCCTGTTGGGTGTCAACTGGGTACCATTTTGGGGACACGTTGGGTGGCACATGGGTCACTTTTGGGACACTTTGGGTCTTATTTTTGGGCCCCTTTGGGTCCCTTTTTAGGGCCACATTGGGTGTCACCTGGGTCCTGTTTTGGGGACATGGGTGCTTTTTTCCGACACCCTGGGTCCTGTTTTAGGGATGCATCGGGTGTCACCTGGGTGCTGGTTTGGGCCCCTTTGGGTGCTGTTTTGGGACACTCTGGGTGCCGTTTGGGGCCCTGTTGGGTGTCAACTGGGTACCATTTTGGGGACACGTTGGGTGTCACCTGGGTCAGTTTTGGGACATGTTCGGTGCCGTTTGGGGACACTTTGGTTCTTGTTTTTGGGACACTTTGGGTCCCTCTTTGGGGACACGTTGGGTGTCACCTGGGTCAGTTTTGGGACATGTTCGGTGCCGTTTGGGGGCACTTTGGTTCTTGTTTTTGGGACACTTTGGGTCCCTCTTTGGGGACACGTTGGGTGTCACCTGGGTCAGTTTTGGGACATGTTCGGTGCCGTTTGGGGGCACTTTGGTTCTTGTTTTTGGGACACTTTGGGTCCCTCTTTGGGGACACGTTGGGTGTCACCTGGGTCAGTTTTGGGACATGTTCGGTGCCGTTTGGGGGCACTTTGGTTCTTGTTTTTGGGACACTTTGGGTCCCTCTTTGGGGACACGTTGGGTGTCACCTGGGTCAGTTTTGGGACATGTTCGGTGCCGTTTGGGGGCACTTTGGTTCTTGTTTTTGGGACACTTTGGGTCCCTCTTTGGGGACACGTTGGGTGTCACCTGGGTCAGTTTTGGGACATGTTCGGTGCCGTTTGGGGGCACTTTGGTTCTTGTTTTTGGGACACTTTGGGTCCCTCTTTGGGGACACGTTGGGTGTCACCTGGGTGCTGTTTTGGGGACACGGGTGCTTTTTTGGGACACCCTGGGTCCCTTTTTGGGGATGCATCGGGTGTTACCTGGGTCAGTTTTGGGACGCTTTGGGTGCCTTTTTGGGACATTTTGGGTGGCACCCGGTTCCCTTTTTGGGGCCACATTGGGTGGCACCTGGGTGCCGCTTTGGGACACTTTGGGTGCTGCTTTGGGACACATTGAGTGTCACCTGGGTCAGTTTTGGGGACACACTGGGTGCCATTTTGGGGCCCCTTTAGGTGCTGTTTTGGGGCCCCGTTGGGTGGTACCTGGTGCTGTTTTGGGACACTCTGGATCTTGTTTTTGGGACACTTTGGGTCCCTTCTTAGGGCCATATGGGCTGTCACCTGGGTCCTGTTTTGGGACACGTTGGGTCCCTCTTTGGGGACACGTTGGGTGTCACCTGGGTGCTGTTTTGGGGACACGGGTGCTTTTTTGGGACACCCTGGGTCCCGTTTTGGGGACATATTGGGTGTCACCTGGGTGCTGGTTTGGGCCCCTTTGGGTGCTGTTTTGGGACACATTGGGTGGCACCTGGGTCAGTTTTGGGACATGTTGGGTGCCGTTTTGGGACACTTCGGGTGTCACCTGGGTGCAGTTTTGGGGCCCCTTTGGGTGCTATTTTGGGGACACTTTGGGGGCCTGTTTGGGTCCCTCTTTGGGGTCACGTTGGGTCCCTTTTGGGGACATGTTGGGTGTCACCTGGGTGCAGTTTTGGGGCCCCTCTGGGGGCACATTGCGTGTCACCTGTGTCACTTTGGGGACACGTTGGGTGCCCTTTTTGGGGCCCTGTTGGGTGTGACCTGGGTGCCGTCTTGGGATGCTTTGGGTGCTGTTTGGGGACACATCGGGTCCCTTTTTGGAGACAGCTTGGGTGTCACCTGGGTCCCTCTTTGGGTCCGTCTTTGGGGCCCCTTTGGGTGTCACCTGGGTGCCATTTTGGGACTTTTTGGGTGGCACCTGGGTGCCATTTTGGGGTCCCTTTGGGTGCTGTTTGGGGACATTCTGGGTGTCACCTGGGTGCCTTTTGGGGATATGTTGGGTCCTTCCTTGGGGACACTTTGGGTGTCACCTGGGTGCTGGTTTGGGCCCCCTGTGGGTCCCTCTTTGGGGCCCTGTTGGGTGTCACGTGGGTGCAGTTTTAGGGACACTTTGAGTGCTGTTTGGTGGCACCTGGGGGTCCCTTTTTGGGGCCACATTGGGTGGCAATTGGGTGCTGTTTTGGGACGCTTTGGGTGCTGTTTGGGGACACGTTGGGTGTCACCTGGGTGCCTTTTCAGGGCCCTTTGGGTGCCCTTTTTTGGACACTTCAGGTGTCACCTGGGTGCTGTTTTGCGACACGTTGGGTACCTTTTTGGGGCCCTGTTGGGTGTCACCTGGGTGCTGGTTTGGGGCCCCTTCAGGTCCCTTTTTGGGGCTCCTTTGGGTGCCCTTTGGGGACACTTCAGGTGGCACCTGGGTGCTGTTTTGTGGCCGCTTTGGGTGCTGTTTTGGTTCACTTTGGCTCCCTTTTTGGGGACACGTCGGGTGTCATCTGGGGGCCGTTTTGGGGTCCCTTTTTTGGGCCCTGTTGGGTGTCACCTGGGTGCTGTTTTGGGCCTAGTTGGGGTCCCTTTTTGGGGCCACTTTGGGTCCCTTTTTGGGCCACATGGGGTGTCACCTGGGTGCCATTTTGGGATGTTTTGGGTTCTGTTTGGGGACACGTTGGGTGTCACCTGGGTCAGTTTTGGGACACGTTGGGTGCCCTTTTGGGACACTTTGGATGCTGTTTTGGGACACTTTGGGTCACCTGGGTCCCTTTTTGGGGATACGTTGGGTGTCACCTGGGGGCTGTTTTGGGCCTAGTTGGGGTCCCTTTTTGGGGACACATTGGGTGTCACCTGGGGGCTGTTTTGGGCCTAGTTGGGGTCCCTTTTTGGGGACACGTTGGGTGTCACCTCGGCACCTCCTTTGGGCTCTTCTGGGGTCCCCCTTTGGGGAGACCTTTTGGGGGTGCCTGGAGGCCCTTTTGGGGGCGCTGGGGTGACCCCTCCTTGCCCCCTGCAGCCATGGAAGGCCTGGGCTTCCTGGACGCCCTCAACTCGGCTCCCGTCCCCGGCATCAAGATCAAGAAGAAGAAGAAGACGCTGTCCCCCACGGCAGCCAAGGTGACTTCCCGGGAATCTCGGGGTCCCCTCCTCACCCAGAACCCAACCCCACCCCAGGGTGATAAC
>NW_010272751.1:0-38849 GCF_000690775.1 Eurypyga helias
GGTAAACAGGGGAGCTGGGAAAAACGGGAATGCAAACAGAGCCAGGGCTGCTGAGCGGCTGTCGAGATAAACGAGCTCTTTCATCTCCAGCCTCGCACCCAGGGAGCTGCCCGTCTCGGAACAAGCGCTGCGTGACAGCGCGTAGGTTTGGGGTCAGCGGCACGACTCCGGTTTTTAGAACAGCACGTGCAACGCAGATGCGAGGAGGGGGAAGACCGCAGGGAGCGCACTGCTGGCTGAGGGGGCGCAGGGGGCGGCGTTGCCCTGTGCCTGTTGGGGAACGACCCGACACTGCCAAGCAGTGCCGGATTCTCCTCCAGCACCCTCCCTCCTGCCCCCTCTCACCTGCGAGGACAAGTGAAATCAATGGAAAAGAAGCGATTCCTCTGCCTCAGAATCACTTCCCAGAGGATGAAGGGTCCCTGCTCCTTCTGCCTGCGGAGAGGGTGCTCGCATCCCTGCAGGACACTGATGGCAAAAGAAAATGATGTTGGAGAAACTCCAGCCACCGTGGTCCTGTGCCGGCCCCTCATCCCGCTGTGGAGCAACCTCAGCTTCGGTGCTGTTCCTCCTGGCACCCTCTCCCGCCTGGACGGATGGCTGCAGACACCGGGAACGCCACCACCCGTCACCTCTGCAGGCGGGGGATGCTGACCACAGCGTCTGCCGGGCCTCCGCTCGCAGGGACGTGGCAAGAGGCAAAGCACGGCGTGCGGTGGGTGCAAGCATCCCCGTTCCTCTCCCCATCCCCGTGATGAGACGTCGCATCTCCAGCTCTCCCAGCCAAGAGAGACAAACCCCGCTGCGTCTATGATTTCCCGGAGATGCAGAGCTGACCTGGCGGGCTACAGGAACTCGGTGCCATCGGAGAGCACCCGCAGTCTCCGGAGCTGAAGTGGCTGAGATAACGGGTGCGACACTTCCCCTTCTTGTAAAAAAGATGAAAACCCCCGTGCGCGGGGAGAGAAGACATCCGAGGAGCTGGGGATCATCGCGGCCGCGCGGAGACGCAGATCTGCGGGAAGGAAAGCGAGTGCAGGAGTCCAACGGGCGCCGACTGGGATGCGGACGACAAAGCAAGGAGCGGAGCGCAGGCCAGGGCTGTGTCAGCGCGTCCGGCCTCGCCGCAGCACCCGCAACAGCAGAAACCCCAAAGGGGTGGGAACAGACGGGGCAGAAGACGCAGGCTTCAAATCAAATTTATTTAGAAGAAAAATGACTTTACAAGAGGTTGATGCTGATAACTAAAAAGGAAGATAAATAAAAGCCTGTTACAAAACCTAATGGTTTCTGGCAAGTTACAGAAAAACTGGAGAATTTTACAGTCAATAACCTGCTCACTTTTTACATAATTACAAATTAACATACAGCAATTAGGTTTTACCCTCTTTTTTAAAAATTCTTTTTTTTTTCAACTTTTTTCCTCTAACTTTTTTTTTTTTTTAAAACGAGTTCAACATGAAAATGCAAAGCATTTCTTTTTTTTTTTAAAGAAACAAACCAAAAGCAGAGGTATATCAGGTTATTACCATACACCTCCTCAACGCTCTGGGAATTACTCAAGTGCATTCCGTATTAGTACAAAATAAACACCGGGCTAAACTTTAACCATAGGCGAACTGAACCGGGCACGGAGGTTTTTTTGGGTTCGAGTCAGTGTTTAATATCGATAAAGAAAACGGTAAAATACTTTCGAGCATGGAAAAGGATGGATACCTACAGGCAGCTTAAATACACACGAGGCTTGCCGCTGTACGCAAAGCGGTGAATGTTATCCTGTTCCCCCCTCCCCCCAAAGCAACGGAAGCGGAATATAACTGGGCGAAGCATCAGTGGCAGCGAGCGGCGGGTGGGAAGGGGCAGCGAGCCCTGAAAAGGCAGGCGGGCAGGGAGTCAGTGCTGCGCTCCCCGTCGCCCGAGAGCACGAGGCGTACAAGATCAAGCCGGTTCAGCTCGCCTATCTTTAAAACTTAGCGGCATCGCCAGATGAAGAATCACCGCTTGCTGCCACTCCTGACAAACGAAGCAAGAGTTACGAGCAGCGGGGGAGGGTTTTTCTTGTAAAGGGTGCCTTAAATTACGTTAAATTCCCAAACCTGGCCAGCAGGCAGAATAATTTCCAGAGTTCTGGTTAACAAGGAATGTTTTGTGGGATTTTAGCAGACACTCTCTCATATCCCCTGCCCCCCATGCCACAGATACCCTGGACAGCTTCCTCGGGATTTGGCACCTGGTGAACCTCCTCGGACTCGGTGGCGTTTGGAAGGACTGGATTTGGGTGTTTCAGCAACAGCTCTGAGATAGCCTAGTGCCTCCAGGGAGGTGAAAAGATCAGACTCTGTGGATGCTCCTGCCTTCGCAAGGCAGTACAATCCTCAAGCTTAATGGCATTTCCTGTGCTGCTCAGCAGTGGTCAGACCTCGGGATGAGGAGCCCACCCTCAGTGGTGGTGAGAGCTCCTGCCCCAGGGATGGCACCTGGGAGCTCTCCCCGTGGCCTGGACAGTAAATAACCTAGTGCATGGCAAGGGCCTCACTTAATCTGGTTGCATCCCGCCCCACCTCCTTTGCTCTGGGTTTCTCCCAGGAAAAGGAGACGGAGGGCAATCCACGGGCGAGACAGCTTCCCTGCCGGCAGCAGCACCCGCTGGGAGGAAGCTGATGGTGACGCCGGCGTGGGGTCTCCTGGAGGATATACCTGAGCCATCAGAAGCCAGTTCTCCGGTCCTGCCACTCACCCTGCCTGCAGCGGGACTGTGATCAGGTTCACACTCACTTAGGTCTAAAAATAATAGAAAGCGCTTGGCCCTTCCTCCCATCCCGGGGTAAAGCCAAACCAAACCAGGAATACGCCTACGTGCAGCTCGGATTTTGCTGGGGATGCAGAGCGGGGAGCAACGGCAAAGCTGATTGTCTCCACGTAACCAAAATAAAAAGGGACAAGACCAGCTCCATCTAAAGTGCTTTATGGCATCAAACTGACATCAAGTTACACGCTGAGATGATCACTTCATGTAAAAGAAGCGAAGGCCAACCCCACACAACTCGGTTGAGTCTCACACCCTTTGCCGGGGTATTCTGGCACCCCCAGCCAATACCGACCACTTTTGTACTTCCTCTGAGCCCACGCTCCACTTTCCTGGTCATTGAAACCCCTTCTGTTGGGCAGTGATAAAACCAGCATGGAAAAGCCAGAGAGAAGAAAGCCTGACTCCCCCCTCAGGAAGCACTTGCACTAACAGCTCCAGAGGCCCTTGCGGGGTCCTCTTCTCCCTCCAACCACATGGAATTTGCACGGACATCCTGCTCTGTGTCCCAGGAACCCAGTGCACAACAAAGGTGGTGGTTCTGGGGCTCCAAATGGGATCAAGGGGCTGGCGCTGGGAAGCAGGTACTGCACCAGGCTGGGCTGAAGAAATAACATGCTTTCAACAATGGCAGGATGGATGCCAGGCGTGGAACTGGAGCAAACGCAATTTTAAGAGCAGGAAGAGGAAAGGCTTTGGAGCTGCAAAGCTGAAACCAAACTCTAGCAGACAACCCTAGGCAACCTGCAGGGATCAGAGTGGGAATTCGACTATGGGAACCTGTGCCAAGCCTTTCCGAAGAAAACCCGAGAGGGTAAAAATAAAAGGCTGAAGAGATAAAAACAAGCCCTCACCTTCCTAAAGGTGAAAGAAGGAGGAAGCAGTGTGGGAGTAAAGTCTTCATTCCAAAAAAGTGAATCATAACAGTAACATACATCCCCCAGGGACAAAGGTCTGTCCACCAGAATTTAAGACACAAACAGCTTTGATCCGCAGCATTCCAGGTCAGTGTATTTCTGACTCACGCCCGTGGTCTCTTTGACAAGGAACCATGGGGACCTTAGGAGATCACTTAGGAAATACCATTCTCACCTGGGGCACCGACTGCTCTTTTTTGGTTTGCACAGGTCAGAAGAGATGGTCAGGCCGGGCAGACACTCAGCCCTGCGGCCCTAGGCCACGCGTCTCCCTCCTGATGCCCTTCTCGGAGCCACGGGACATCACCGTGTTGTGAATTCAAGATGTGTTGGGACTGGGAAAAAGACAGTGGGATGAAAAGAAAAGCTCCTGCTGGCAAAAGGCTGTTGCAGACTGAGGGGAACTTGCAGAAACGCCAGGGACCTGATCTCTGTTTACACAACAGTAAATGAGCCACGCACTGCTTTGGTTTCCAAAAATGTCAGCTTGGCACATTCGTTGTCGCAAAGGTACAAACAGCAGGGCAGGAGTTATCATGTGAAATCAGTGTTTTTCTTATAAAAAAGGTAACACCACAACACCAGCACCTGCCTCCTCCAGCTCCTTTCAGGTTCAGAAGAGCTGCCTGGATCTCCCTGGACAAACGTCGGGACCCTCACATCACTGCCAGATGCTTCACGTTTTGCTCTTTCCTTTGCCTCCAAGAGGTAGGAGAAAACCCAAACAAAATATTTAAGCAAGGAAACTCACTGATAGGAGGCATCTTGTCTGAAGTCACTGCTTCTGTTTCCAGACTTTTTTGGCCCAAAGATGCTCTGCCTTAAAGAAAGCTCTCTGTTGAAATTGTGTAACCCTGGGCATGTCACGGGCTGCTAAGCAGCACTGCCCCAAACCCTGGTTGTGTAGGAACCAGAGAGATCGGAACATTTGGTTTACCAAGCTCTTGGTAAGAAAGCAAAAAATAAAAAAAACGGGAGGGGAGGAAAAAAAAAAAACCAACAACAAACCACCCCTCAAATCCCCAGACAAAAGCAAAATAAAAAATAAAAATAAAAAAATAAACCCAAGTAAACTTCTTTTAAAAAAAGAACTCTTTCAAATAAACAGAAAGATAAATATTTTTGCAAGCCCTGCTTGCAATTAAGAACAAGCACCAAATAACATTAAAAAAAGCAAAATAAAAATAAATCTCAACCCTTTTTCCTTTCTTTCTTCCTTTTTTTTTTTGAGTCTCAATAGTTTAGAGAGCTTCAAAAGCAAGCAGGCTTAGGATTCCTGCACTGACCAGTCTAAGCATCCACCTTGCCACCAGTGCCGCTGACACGCGGCAGCGCCCAACTCTGCAGCCTGCGAGGAGAAGCCAGAGAGCAAACCGAAATCCAGCAACAGTGCAAGAAGAGACTTTTTTTTCCTTTAAAGAAAAACTGGTGGGAAAGGAAATGCACTTGACAGTTGCAAACTCTGAGCAAACCCTTGAGCTATTTTGAAGCCAACAGTGTCTTGTAACCAATCACAAATCCGCTCAGGCAATTCCCCTGAGAGGGTTTGGAAGAACAATAATTGGGGAAAAAAGTTTGGCTCGCTGCATTTCTTTTCATCTGCTGAACACCCCCCTGTATCCAACAGCTGTACAAACACCGCGCAGTCGGCACTGCAACAGCCACGCTCAGACCTAACACGGGGATACACGGACACCTTTCACCCCAGAGCCCACGGAAAATGGAAATGGACCTGTCACATGGGACCTCCGGGCCCATCCCACAGGAGTTTTGGCCACGAGAATGTATTTTCTCCCCAGAAATGGTTAGTAAGTGCACGGCATTGTGTAGGCATAGGAACTGGGAGCCGCCCCCCTGGAGCTCGCCCTGCTCACAGCGCGCAGTCCCCTGGCCTGCGGCACCTCACCACAGTGCCCCGAGATTGCTGCTGTCTCATTCTGCCTTAGAAACCAGCACGGGAAGCTGACAACATCCAGAGACATAGAAGCCCAGTGTTAACACAAAAAGTAGGGGAAGAAAGATACAAATAACAGAACAAAGGTCCCTAAAAGCAGATTTTCAGCCATCTCTCCAGCAAGCCATCAGGCTTGCAATGAAGGGGTGTCAAATGCAACTGGAGAACTGATCCTGGCAAAAAAAAGTATCTTTACTTGAGGGATGGGAAGGAGTGAGCTGGAGCTCAAAGAGATTGTGTAAAAAAGTGTCGCTTAGAGTTGTTCCCACTTGAACACCGTTCTGGCTCCCTGGGGTTGCGTTACGAGCCTACCGAATTTCTCTTTTCTGCACTGTTTTATATATACCCAAAGACGTTATGCTCAGTTCTGGAAACAGTTTGGCATTTAAATCCTCTGCCCCGTGGACATCTTTCAGAATTACTTCAAATTTGTTTCCTCTGCATTTTTGTTCTGAATGCTGTTACTGCTTCCTGGTGTAAGGTACCTTTCTGAAACCAAACAGTCCACACACCACGAGCCCAGAAGGGAAGTGCAAGTCAATGGCTTTACAACCGGAGCAGTAAGGGCAAGATATTTCATATCTACACGCTCTCTGAAAGTCATCGGGTATGATCGGTCCCCATGGGCTGAGCTAAGCTTGGCTGCAGAGACTGTAAGCACATCCCAGCGGATACATAGATATATCCCTGTATATACACAGTATATCTATATATGCCAGTGTGTATGCACCACTTGCAGAGTCCTAATCTTTTGCTAAATGGTTGGTTTTGGTTATGTTCCCCAGAAAAGGGGAAACTGAAGGCACAGACCCCTTAAGGCTATGTTCTTTCATCCTTGAGCAGTAAGAAGAGACAGAAAACATCAAACCAAATCCATTTAACCCAAGGTTTGCACAGAGAGACGGAACTATTTGCCGTGCAGGCAGCCTCTGTGGTGAGAATTCACGCAAAACCACAGGAGAGAGGCCCTTTCCCACCACTTAACAGACTTCATAACATGTTTTATTTAAAACCTCCAGATGCTTGTCAGATGTAGGCACCAGCAGTTTCTGCGGAGCGGGTGGGGAGATGTCCTCTGTACCAATGCCAAGAGGGACCGATGGAACCGTCCATGCTCAGCAGAAGATCTCCTCACCCTCTGGAGGTGCTTCTGATGAGTGAGAATCTGCAGCACAAGAAAGCCCAGGTGAGAATCACTACGGGAATACAGGAATACAGCAGGCTGAGCAGAACTCCACGCACATGGAAACCCCGCTCTCTGACCAATCAACTGGGCACCTTAAACGATGTCCAGTTCCCTGAGGAGCTACCATGAAGTTACATCTCGTAATCACTGAGCTTTCCTGTGCACAAGCTGGAAAACATCAGGGAATTAATATGGATAAGCTGGTCATCTGAGGGCATGAGATTGAATTTCATGTGGGTCAGAGGTTTGAGGTGAAGAACTGAGTCCTAAGGGGATGTAAAACTACCAGAGGAAAAACAAGCATGGTTTTTTTTCAGATCAAGAGACAAGACAGACCAATTAGAAGGGAAGGGATAGGCCACCAGAAGGGTTGTGGGTACCACTTCCAAGCTACAACAGAGTTTAAGCAGGCAGCGATGCCGCAGGGGCTGCAACAGTCAGGAGCACCCAGCAGAGCTCCTGAAAGAAGATACTCCAAAGCAGGACACTTTCCTCCTCGAAGCAGAGCAAGCTGGAAAATAAAGGGAGAATCCAGCCCGTGGAGGCTACTGAGTGTGGGACAGGGAAGGGAAGGAGCAGGGAGCAGAGCGTGTCCCTCTGACAATCCCAGGGGCTGCAGAAAAGCCCACACTTCAAGATAGGAACTCCACTCATCACAGCTGATCTTCTCCATCCCTGTGTTACCATCCACATTCAAGGGTAGATTTTGTGGTTTCCAGAAGTTTACTGGCTGGAGGGAAAAACCAGCTCACCCACCCTAAAAACTATGACCTCCCCTGACACTCACCAGACTGTTGGGAGCGATGTCCCCTGCCCTTTTTCTTCTTTTCCTTCTTGTCCTTTGGTTTGGCTAAACTGAAGAGGCGGGTAGGCAGCTGGGGCTGTTCCTCAGCCGCCTTGTTAGTCTGGTTTGTTGTGCTAAGCAAATGGAAAGTGCTTTTCTCTTTGTGTGTCCTTGAAAGGCTGTTCCTTTTGGGGGAGACAGACAGTTCTGCATCAAAGTGCCCTTGTTTAGGAAGGGAAGGGCTCTTCTGCTTGGAGGAGTCGTCGATGCTGGACTGGGAGGAGACTCTTGCAAGTTTCTCATGTAGATTTGAAACCTAAAAAGGAAGAGAAAAGTGTTTCATTGGGGCACGAAAGAGGCTGGCAGTGAACCTGGACAGTAAAGGTGTATCCCAGACCACTCAGAGAGAGAGGTTGTTCTTGTGAACATCCAGCCCACTCAGCAGCTACAAAGCAGTCCCCACCCAGGTAAAGCAATGACAGAAGCAGCCCTCCCTGCTTAAGACGAAGAAATGAGACATATAAAAAGCAACACTCCACTATCTTTTGCTCCTACATGTACTATGCTGTGTATCAACAAGCCAAGGGCAAATATTCTCTAAGATCTCAATACCAAGACTCACCCTGCACTGTTCGTGCACACAGACGGTGGCAAGAGGCCAAGGAGAAGTGTGCCTCTCCAGCAGGGGAATGCCAGCACACAGCACCGGAGCGGCATGCGTCAAAGGCAGCCTTCCCAAGCCAAAGATGAAAGCAAAAACATTTTTCCCCGATTCTTTTTTTTTTTCCCCTCCTCTAACAGCTGCCTCAGGATGTAATTGAGCCCGCACATTCAAAGGGAAGATCAAAACAACAGCTCAACAAAGCCTCACCTCTATTAATAGCTCCGAAATGTCAGTAAGGTACCTGCCTCAGAAAGGTGCTTCCTTCTCCCGATCCCCCAGGCCTCACAGCTATTTTACCTCTCAGCCTCTCCCATAGCATCCATGCCCCTCGTATGTCTATGTGTACTTGATGCTGGAACAGCTTCACTGGGTGCTCAGCAAACTCCTGCCCCAACCGGGAGTTGGGGTGGGAGCGAGCAAGCCCTCCTCTGATGATCTGCTTTTCAGAGCTCACTGCTGAGCTGTGCAATTAGTTCATTCAGGCACTCAAAATCACTTCCATTCCGCAATCCAGCATTTACAAACTGATTTTGCTACAGCTCTAAGCAAATTACATTCAGAATTAGTGAGTTACAAACAAACAAATGATCAACAATGGGCTTAAGGATCAAATTCAGCCCATGTTTTGCCAACGGATGCTTGCTCTCCGCAGCCAGACTGCTGCACAGTTATAAAAAATAACCCCCAGTTCGTTGAAAAATGCAGGACCTGCGTGTGGAATTTGCTTTCTGGTTGTGGGCAGCTAGACTCTAGAAGCCTCTTGCAGCAGAGCTGGGCACCTTTGCTCACTGAGCCACGACCAGGCTGCAGGTACCCAGTTCTCTTTAGGACAGGGACAATGCCCATCTCGTTGGTAGATACCGAGAATGCTTTTGGGGAGGTATGTAAGCTTACAAACAGCATTCCCCTGCAGTTATCAGCCTCACAAGTGGTTTTTATGACAGCTGGAGGGTGCCTGTAACCCACAGCGCTCAGGCTGTTTCTGAGGACATCTCATCTGCCTCACCGCTCCCCAAAGCTCAGCCTCCATGGGGTGAAGGCCAACGTCAAAGGCAGTATCGACCTCCCCGGATTGCCTAGGGCGTCTTCTCTGCCAGCCAGCCACCTCCACTCTGCCATCCACCAACAGACAGCACGGAAAAGCAAGCAGAGCTCAGCCTTTTGTAACCACCGACTGCCCAGGAACGGCCAAGTGTCCTGAATACACCATGGTGCATCGACACTGGCAATGCCTTAGCAGCTCCGGAGGTGCAAGAAACGCAGCCCTGCACATCACATGCAAGGAAAGAGCCAGTTTTAAATACCAGGCCCTGCAAGGCTAGGGCTGGGCTGGCATCACTCTTATCACTCCTGGCGTGCAGCTGGCCCAGGGGCTGTCTGGGAGCTCCCTGCAGGACACGGCTCCCCCAGCAGCCCAGCCGCTGGCACCATTTACCTGGTTGTGGTCAGGCTCCTGCCGCATTTGAGCTAATCGCTCCACGTCTTGCTTGAACTGTGCCTTCTCCCTCTCCAGCTGCTTCTGGGCTGTGCGAAGCCTCTCCAGGTCGAGCTGGTAGGAGGCTTTCTTCACCTGCAGTTCCTCTCGCTCCCGTTCAAGATCCTGCCAACCTCTCTGGACCTGCTCCTCTCGCTGGGCAAGGTGGGCCTCCTGCACTGCCAGCTCCTTCTCCCGGACTTCCCACTCCTTCTCTCTCCTTCGCCTCTCCTCCTGGTGCTGCGTCTGCTGCTTCTTCAGGTTGGCCAACTCCTGGCGCTGCTTCTCCAGGTTGCGCTGCTTCTCCTGCTCCAGGAGCGAGGTTGGTCGGAAGAAGCTCCGGGTCAGAGCCCTCTCACTCAGAGCCAGCTTCTGGTCCTCAATGTAGGTGTCCTGCTGTAACACGACGCCCTAGGAGAGAGGGGACACAAATCACTGCAGCACCCTCTTCAAGGACTGAGGCTCCATTCCTGAAAACCTCAGGGTGCTCCATCAAACCCCTTCTTTTCCCAACAAATCACAGCTCAGCACTGGTGCCTTATGGCCGAGCTACCAGAGGATGCTGGCTGAGATTCCCAAATTCAGGCGAGCACCGGTTCACCTAGGCAGTAGCTCGTTTCTACGACCAGCTGGCACACTGCCTGCAAGCCGGCTGTGGAGTATCCAGCCACGCAGGGATGTGACAGGGAAAGGGGATGTGGGGGGTGAAGCATGAGTGGCTGTTACTGCCTGGCGGGATGCGCAGGTCAGGCAAGCAGCATGCAGAAGCGGGATGAACGGCCAAGCCTACCTGCAAAGCACTGAGCAGCTTATGGAGGCTGGTAATGGTTTGGAGGACCTGCTGCGAGAAAACAAAAGCGTTGCTATTAGATCTCACTAGGTATGTGTAAAGCACCCTCCTCTTCCACTGTGACCCAGCAGTGGGTCTGACAAGCTGTACGGCCGTCCCTCTAGGCCTTCCTTTTTCTCGTTCTTCACTTGCAATGACTGCATCATCCCCCAGTAAACAGATACATCCCTTGGACATTGCTCAGAGGTGCCTGGCATCCTCCTCCTCACTCTCCTAGCCATCAGTGCCGCAGAGGAGGGAATGTCTGCAGAAGCACCGGATGGCACAGAACTTGTGGGAACTCCTGAGTTGTCTGTGCAAACCATTTCCCGCTGCATCAGCTCGCTCAAGAACAAGAATAATTGGGATGAAACCTGGCAGTTCACTTAAAAAGTTCAGGGAAAGAACTTTAAGGAGCAAAAAAAAAAAGGAAATCTTAAAATGAATGAGGACTATTTGTACTACTCCACCCCCGGCTGCCCCGTACAAGGTCATTAGAAAAACTGCAATACAGCAGGCACACAAGTACTATGGATGTGTTCGCGGAGGCTCTCCGAAAGGCAGGTAAACGCAAACACACTGTGCATCAATACAGAGCACGCGACTCCAGAGCGATACCCTATCCCTAAAAGTATTTTTAGCCTATCTAAAAATTTCTCTGCATCTCTCATATCTTACAATCATTTTTAAGATGAAAAACCACCTCAGTATTTACAACAGTGGTGTGATAGCCAGTATTGAGAGAACTGTTTCTTCATCCTGCCATTAATGCTAATTGGGAGTTATGAATGTGTATCAAAGGGAGAGCATAAATCTAATTGCCCCAATTCACTGCACCTGCAACATGAAATTAAACTCCCTCTGTCTGCAGATGCACAATAAATACAGCCCTGTGCATCCTAGTGGTAATTAACCCTTGCTGCCTGTAATCATCCTGCTGGCAAGCAGATGACAATCGGCGAATTCCCTGTCTGAACATCCAAGGTTAAACAAATAAATGACACAGTGGGTTCAGCTTAATGCATGTAAAAGTCTACATGTGCTCCAGCAAATTAAATGTATTTTCTTCTACATTATCACCTATTGAGACAAATTCACTTGCCACTTAAATGGAAGAAACAGCTGAGCAACAGCATCAATTCTTACCTCGTTATTCCGTTTCAACATGAACATCAGATTAGCATTTCCACCCTACGAAAGATCACGGATTTAATACGAGGACAAATGAGAAATCACAGCGAATGTGTTCTGAAGCTGAACTAACGACAGACACATTAAAGCCCCCCCCTTTATCTTCCACTGTGGGAGAACTCATGCATGTTTTTTAGGCAAGTTAAGAACATAAAATAAAATGCTAATTAGGTGTCATTCTGTAGTTATGTGACGGATCAATCTGCAGCAAGAAGAGGTGCAAGGTTATAGTTGACCTTATCATTTCAATAATGATGCATAATTAAACACATGCTTTAGCTGATCTGCAGACAGATGGCAGATAACCTGTGCCACAAAGGAATACAACTGATTTGCAATGGTTTTCAAGACAGGAGTTTAGCTACAGCAAAGTGGTTTTGGCTGCATACTTCCAATTTTAATTCATTTTTAACGTATTAGGATACATCTGTCAGGAAATTCAGGCATTTTTCAAGACCAGAATTGTCACCCTCTTGAACTCTGAACTCAGTGGCAGCAGACACATAAACCCAGTGATACCTTCTTTAAAATGCTGTCTGACTCTGTTCTCCGAAGGTCCTGAGCTTCGTCGCCTTCATCTTTCGCTCCACCTAAAGGAAGAAGCCAGCATTGACACTGGTTATTCAACATTTGAAGCCGTAGAGGAACTTGGTAATGTCTGAGAAATTGAACACAGGACACTCAGATGTTTCACACAAGGGAACACAGAGGTCCTGACATCTTCAACCAGATGCATTTGGTCCCTACATATACAGAACATATCAGCACCACCAGAAAAAGTGGATGTGAATTCAGATTAGCACTGACTTTGCTTTCAGACAACGTGCTGATAAATTAGGCACACTCCTATTAAGTGGTGCTGTGTCTAACCCCCACGCTGCTCTCTACTACCAAAGAACACTTGCTGAGAAGATGTGAGGCAGAACAGGAGCAGATAGAGAACAGTAACAGTATCATATCAGGGTATATTACAGCAAATAGTGTTCCCGTGCCTCTCGTGTGCAAGTGCAATTTACAGCTGGCTCAGATACTGCTGTGCAATGACCTGTGTAAAATCTATGCTAACAATTTGTCCTTAACCTTAGTTATCAGAAGCCTCTATCTTCAAACAGACACTTGACTTCTCTTTCTAACTTCCCTCTGGATGGCTCATATCAGTGCTCCTGAGCAGGACTGAACTGGCTGCAGGGCCCAGGGGGCTGCACCCCTCTGCTCACGGGCGGTGAAGGAGTCGCATGGCTCTTCGGCCCTCCACCCCTTGCCACGACTCCTGCGCTTCCCTTGCCAGCTGAGATGCAGCCCGGGGGAAACCCCACACCTGCAGCGGTAAGCTCCAACCTCCCTACTGCCACTCTTCTAAAGATACCCAACCTTGCACGCACCTGCAGCAACGTGAAGGACACGGTACCAGTGCAAAGGGCCTCTCCTCCCACCACCCCCAGGCAGGCTTTGCTATTAAAGGCTGACCCTCTAGTCCTCCTAACAGACCTTCTCTTGCACCACGTCCTGGGACCTTCCACCTCTTTGCAGGAGGAAACACTTCCCTTCTGCTTTGCTGGAGGGGAGCACGAAGGGGAGTCAGGCTATAAGCCTTGCCCAAGGTTGCACAGGTTGTGAACAGAAGAACTGGAGATAAAAGCCAGGTTTCATGCCTCCCGGCCTCCAGCTGAACAAACAGGCCTTGCATTCTTTCCCCAAATTCTCCCAAGACCCTACAACTATTGAATTACAATCTAATTCAGAAGAGGACATTTCCAGAGAAAACCTAGAGCTGGCCCACGAACAGCCTGAGGTCGTCCCATTCATCACTGCAACACAGAGGCACAACCCTAAACAAACCCCTCCAGTGTGAATGCATTTGTCATGATGATGACAAGGCCTGTGGAGGGCTTTGCAGCTTTCCAACAGAGCTGGGAAAACCTCTACATACTTCTCATGTCTGACTGTCTGGAGCGAACACTGCTCCTTTAATGCAGAAGGTCAGACGAGGCCCAGCGATGCCAGTGCTGAGACAGACACTAGCGCAGCAAAACTGGCTGTGTTGGGAGTATGGGTGAGACCACAGAGAGAGGAATTTGAGGACAGGGAAGGTTCTGATGACTAGGGCAACAAATGAGAGCGTTGGGAAGCCGCCAAATATGCAGCTGAAATAAATATTCACGCGTTTCTTTGGGAGAGACTTAATTGCAGGAATAACACATGCATGTGAAACACAAACGGACAGAGAGCAGAGCCGGGGGAGAAGGCGTCTGATTCAGCAATATCCTCATCCATTCGCATACGCAACAGCACTGGGCTCCTGCTGGAAGGCAACTGAAGAACGAAGAACAGTGCTGCAGATATTACAGCAATAACATGAAGAAACAAATCAGAGGAGGCCAAATGCTTTCATGTGGTCCGTAAGTAAAGTAGTAAGGATGATTTAGACAGAGCCCAGAGAGAGAGGAGTGAGGAGTTCAGATGTCTAATCCTTACGTAGCCACAGGTTCCCAGCTACCATCATTCCACCTGTACATAGGCTTTTTTCCTAATCTATTATTTAATCTATCAACTATTACTGCAGAGAAGTTGGGAAACCCCAATCACCAGCTGCAGGAGTCCTTCCGAAGCAAGAGAACATGACAACGTGTATTATTAACAAACGCTGATGTGCACACATGCAACTACTCACTCTTGGAGGCGTTCATCTGGTGGCTGTCAAATCCTCCAAAAGTTTCTGCCCTTCTAGGGAGAGAGATGGGGCCAACTCCTCCTTCTTGCTCCATGGCAGCGCTGCTGACCTGCTGTCCCAGGGCGGTGCCCAGGCTCCTGTTCACCAGGTCTTGCAGTAGTTCAACTGATAAAAAGCAACAATCTCTCTGTGAAAGACCACCTCAGACTTCTGAGTTATTTTCATCCCTGCTCAGCTAAGGTCAAAATTCACAGGCTTTACTGTACTAAGAAACAGTGTTTCTATGACGATGATATTAACGGTACAGATTTCCCCTGCGAAAACCCAAGTCTGTCTGGCCATTAACTCCAATTCCTTGAGCCCTGCACAGACTTACATCTCCCTCTCTTCCTCCAAGCAACCTGCATGAGCTCTGACAACAGCATTTTTATCCTTTCCAAATATCACACCAGAAAGTCGCCCGAGTTTCTATCTCCCCTTGCCTTTGTCAACAGACTTGCTTGTCCCTTGCAGGTACCACAAGTGCCTGCTGGAACCTGAGCCCTGCTCTCACACCTTGCTGAGACTGAAACACGGCAAAAGCCCGGATGGTCCAAATTTCAGCCAAGGATAAATCCTGCTCTGCTCCAGACCCCAGTGCAGATTCAGGGCATGATTGTTGTCTGTGCTGACTTCTTTTCTGCCTTCTTTCAACAGCCATCAATATCTGCTTCCTTTGCTGATCCTCATTACCTGGCCCTGAGACAACAGTGTGAGTAGCAGGATCTCCTGATCTATGCTGCTGTTCTGCCAGAGAAGACTTCCTTCCCCTGCCAACCTGGTGCTTGAGGGCTGATAGCTTCACTGAAGGTGGGTCTGTTGGTGAGTGTAATTAATGTGTCACCCTGGCTCGCTCACCTTCATTTATTGCAGTTTTCATGATGGCCTCTCCTTTCGGTGCCTCTTCTGTGTTGGCTCTGAAGAGCAGCCTGGAGCCCGGCATGTCCTCCTGCACAGAAGTGTCTGCCATGTCCCGGAAGATCTTAGTCTTCTCCTCCAGCAAGAGCAGGATCTGCTTGTCCTTCTGCTGAAGTTGTTCTGTGGGGGTGAACAGAAAACAAAAGCTTCAGGAGGGAAACGGAGCGATTCCTGAGATACTGGCCCCATCTAGTGGAACCTGACGATACAACCGTGCCCTGCGCACTCCCGCACGCCAACGGCACCCAGCAGGCTCAGAGAAACAGTGATGCCAGCACGCTGACGTGCAAACAAGGACTGCAGTTATTTGCAGGATGCAGGATTCTTACTCCTTTGAAAAAAGTCACAGTTCAACCACAAAACCCAACATAAAAATTCCTTAATTTTTTCAAAACCAACCTCCCAGCTCTGTCCCAGGCAGGTTTTTACCTTTCAGTCCTCTCACTTTTGCATCCAACACTTTCTTTTCAAACTCAGACTCACAAGGGACTCCTTCATCTTCATCCTTATCCCTGGACAAGAGACACGTCTCAATTATTACCAGAACACGACCATGCGCATCACCTGCCTTGCAAGAACAGCTTGGTAGCTTACATCGTGTTCATCGTGTCTTGAATGATCTGTATCCAGCCGTTACGCTCTTCTTTGGAGCTGGCATGGACTTCCACCATTTCGGGATCTTTTACACCCATACTGATCAGGAACAAACCCTTCTCTTCATGAGCTACTTCTCGTACGATCAGCTTCTTCAGAGAGATCACAGTGGATTTCTGGTCCTTCAGATGGAAAGAAAAAGGTGAGAAGGGTGAACGGTACTAGTTCCCAAATGCAAACCAGCACTGAGAAGGTCCCAATAACCATACCACTACCTCTCTCGGGCTGTAAACATTTCTGAACCTACTGATTAATTAAAAAAATAAATCATTTTCATCGGGTCGAAGAACAGGGAAGGGCTTGCTTTCCTCCAGTTCTGTAGGAAAAGCAATTTCACCTTGTTTCATTTCGACAAAGAATGAATTTAAAATTGACTTTATGGTTTTGCAAACTGTACTGTATTTTGCTCTAAGTCCAGCAGACCTTTGATCTCATCTCCTCCTGCCCACACTCTCTGTCATTAATATCACAGCTCCTTAAACTCAGTGCAGTTTGCTAGCGCCTGCATCACACACGCTGTCTTCCCAATCCCTCCCTAGGATGGAGTAACATCTGGTTTGCAAATCCCACAAAACTCGCGCTGTTCTCAGAAGCTCACAGCTGACTCCTACGATGGAGAAGACTCGTGTGTGAGATGATGTTCGCTGTGTGCTATGGCCTCTGTGTAGTCAGCCTGCTTGGCTAAAACGCCTCTGCTGTTGTGTCATCTGCATGAGTCAGCCCCTTGGTGCCTTGTACAGGATGTTACAGGGAGGTGACTTGGTAGCGGTTCACTAGCAGGACCTGTGTGCAAGCCAGCTCCCTCTGTGGGCACCGAGTCTGTGCAGGCCCTCGGTGGAGCTGGAATAACAAATTATCGAATGTTCAAAGAGTGGAAAGGGCAGAAGGTTTAGCCAGCCTAGACCATGCCTGCAAGGTACAGCCCCGGACTCACTCAGGTACCAGGTTTTCCCAGTGTGCCTACCCCTTTCCTGAGGCCTGCCTTCAAAAGCTGATGATTTGGTCTTGGGCATTACAACTCCATTCCTCTGACATTTATGTTCAAGCAGTTCTGTTGAATTTACTGCAGTGGCATTTCACCCCCCCTGCTCCCCACAGTAGTTCACAATGGATTAGGACATTTCCTTCTGCTAAGATTCATTTTTACAATGTTTGCATTTTCCCACTGCCCTCTCCCACCCCAATCACGGCTTCGATTTGCACAGACTGAAAAGGAGTAAGTGTATCAAGTGACAGGCAGGTTTTCAAGGCCAATTATCAGCTGCGCCAAGGCACCGCAGAAAGGAGAGGTGGGGCACGAAGACATATTTCCCTATCAAAAAGAATGGAGTCTGCTCAGCAAATGCAAATGTTATAAGCAAGAAAATTAAGTTGTTTAGCAGGCGATGGCTCGCTTCGCTGCACAGCACACATCAAGGGTGTCTCACACAGAAAAGGAAGGAGGAGAAAAGGTTGAAGCCTTACCAGTGAGGCAAAGACATACTTCTGGTCCTTTTCCTGAAGGAATACGAGCATGTCGGAGAGGAGAACAGCCTGGACTTCTGCAAAAGAGAAAGTAAACCAGTGCAGCATAACCACACAACCCACCTCGAAACAGATTTCGTTTAATAACACCAAGGCTGGGGAGTGACAGGGCTGGTTTTGAAAATCCTGGAAGCAGGCTCAAGCTCCCAGCTAGCAGGAGCAGGGGCAGCTCCTGGAGATGCCAGGTCTGGTTAGCTCTGAATCGACTTTGCGTCGAGCAGAACACAACAGCACCTGGGAAACCTGCAGGCTTTTCCTTCATCTGTGGGAGCAGGGGTGCTCCTCTCCAGCCACAAGCCTTTTAACAGTTAGAACATGGGCAAAACAGCAAAAGCTAGAGATGCTTACTGAATAGAAGTGCTGTTCTCTCAAACAATCAATATTTTAGCCCTCCAGCAAAATATCTACACAGGAAGTTTGGGTTTTATGGTTCTCTTGATGAGTGGTTTGCGGAGTGTAAATTATCGTGCAATAACAACATTTGTCAGCTGCAGTTTCTTTCCCAGAAAATACTGACTTCAAGAGCCACCACTCATTCTGCTCACAGAGAAACACAACTCTTGCAGACTCCAAGGGGAGCCGACAGAGCCTGTGTGAGACGTAGGACCTGGCTTTCTTTCATGGGAGAAGGAAGCACAGCATCAAGCCAGTAGAGGATTTTAAATCAGAATACAGTCTTTTCCCAGAGTACATGTACAGCCTTCCAAGTCTCCAAATGACATATCATAAAGTTGCACAGCAACTACACCAAGTATAATGCTCCACCCAGAGCCCTCAGTACAAAGAGTTTTTGTGTAATGTACTTGGGAAATCTTGTGACTGAGAGGAAGCAACCCAAAAAGTTAAATCATCCCGTGGGTAATTCCTTCCACTCTGTTTTGGGAGGACAGGATCCGTTCCAGACAAAAGAACCATCAAAGTTTAGTCAAAGCTGCAAAATGAACTCTGGGAGGTTTGGAAAAGTCGGCATTTGAGTCTGTTCTTCTCTATCATCAGTGCACTCTGCATGGGGGGAAATGCTGAAACCCTCTAAGAAAAGTTCTTCCTATACTTCTCTGTGCTCCACTTCAAATCCCACAAAACTGCCTGGATGTATGAACTAGCTACTGTCCCCCTGGGCTCCGCAGCTTGATGCTCCTGCTTTTGCTGTGAGCCTGCACTACAGACAGAGGTGTGTTTATGCATTTCTATGACTCAGAAATGCAAATGCAGCCTGTATTTATCACAAGATGTCACAACAGAAACATAACTTGCTTCATCCACCATCTAAAGTCAATGGTAAATTCGGGTGAAATTACAGAAACCATCTGTAAAATACCTGTTTCCAAATCCTCATATGAGTCATACCCAATACAGAACCTTGCGTTGTCACTGCCTCCCTGCACAGCATGGCACCAGGCTACCAGTCCCCATTCATGCCCACGTACTCTGGTTCAATCAGCTGTGATGCTGCAGTGGGGGAAGGAAAGCCCAGCCCTCCTGCCAAGCCTGAGACACAGCCCTGTCTGCTCTTAGGGCTACCGTGGTCTCAGCTGAAGGCTGGGGGGTTTAGTGTTTAATTCGGTAGAGAACTCCAGCGCTCAGCAGAGCACAGCACCTTAGAAGAACTATTTCCACCTGGTAACAAATAAAAAGCAAACCACAAAAACACTGCAAACAAGGAGGCAGCTGCAGGGCCACCAGAGCCTCTCCTGAACAGTGTGCGTCAGCAGCTCAAGAGGTTCAGGAGCAACAAATGCCTGGGACAGCTCTCCGGAGTCCCTGTGAAACTGGGATGGTAATGTGGAGCCTGGGCCCTGCTGCAGACCTCAGAGCAAAGGAAAGGCAGTGCGGCTGGTGGGCAGAGGCACCGGGAAGCTGAGGTTGGGTTTCAGATTCAGCGAGCATGATTCCCGGAACTGCTGCACATGTACGTCATGGGGCGGAGATCTGACAGTGCTGTGGGCAACTGCAGCCCCAACGTGTTCTCCTGGCCCAAAGGATCCCACAGCAACTCTGCTGCTTGGCTGATGCACCGAGGTGTCACTGCAACCCAAGAGTTCAGCAAAGCAGGAAAAGCCACTATCACCCGGGAAACATGATGAGGAATCGGAAATGATGCTATAGGAAGTGAGCGTACAGGAAGGAGGAAGCTGATGTCAAAATCTCTCAGAGCAGAAGTAAATAAAGGCTGGAGATACCAATCTGAGGACTAATCCTACATCCAGAGAGGGAGAGCTGTATTCTCCCCCCTGGCAGAAGCGGGGACAGTCTTACCTTTTAATCGGCCAGCCGCACTTTTTAGTGAAACAGGCCCATCTCGGATGAGCTTCCGATGCCTCAAGTCCTCTCTTGCAAACATCTGGCCACTCTTCATCCTCATGATGGACTTGCTATCCGTCCGGTTGTAAATCTCACCAAGACGCATCTTCTTCTCGTAATTGCTGACTTTGCTGTTGACTGCAGCAATCACATCTTTAACAAGGTTTAACGACTGAGTCAAATCTTCATGTTCCACTTCATTTTCTTTGAAAAGAAAGAGAAACACTTTGATTTCACTTCATCCTTGTGGACTCTAACTTCCTGATTTTACTTCCTTCCTTCCTCTTCTCCCTCCCAAATTCCTGCATTACAACTTTTTAATACTTTCTTGAGTCAGGCTGCATGTTTCCCCCTTAAGGAGAGTTTCACAAAACCTCTCACATATATGGTTCAGGTTGGAGACTATTCCAATATACTTTGTATATGAGGCAGTATAGATGAAATGCACAAATTAACCAAATATTTTAGCCAGTACCAAAAAAACCCAAAGCTGGGAGACTTTGGAGTCTATGCCCGTTGCTCCACAATTAGCTACCGACAGACTTGTAACTAAATCAAGGTACCCAAGGAAGTAATCCTAAATGGAGATATGAAACTGAGTTATCTCGTAACAGGGTTTGAGACAATAATGACTGGATTAGTTGGTCTATTCTAAGAAAATCTGCCTCAGCCAAAAAAATCCAAGACATTTACCCTGGAGGAACAAATACATCCTTAAGATAGAGGAACTGCTCCCTACCTTTGGTGTACTGCAGTATCCTTTGTAAAAGGACCGGGTACTTTGTGATCCTCTGTGTTACCAACAGGATACATTCAGAAATCCCAAGTCGCCTCACCAGGGAGCTGCTCATTTTTTTCTGAGGAACAAAGATAAAGATTTCAGTTCTGTAGCAAAACACGCACCAGAGGACATAACTTTTTCCATCAACAATGTCCGTTCGACCAGGTCCTACCTTGACGAATGCCTGAAACCGCTTGTCCTTTGAGTACAGGTCTTTGAAGTTATTTACTGCCTCATTGTGGTGCCCACAGAATTTGCCGTACGTTTTCTTCATGCGCTCGGCACTCTCACCGGAGAACTGCAAGACATGAGACACAGAGCTCCTGGTGTGACATCCCAGCAGTACCTGCCAGTCTCTCAAAAGAACCTGATGAAACCAAATTAGTCCAAAGCATCCTATACCAAACAAATCTCTAGAAAGTAAAGAGCTGAGTTTGGGACTTCCCTATGTTCACACTTACTTCAAAAGTTGAGATTCTACTCACAGGGCGTAGAAGCCAACAACAAAAAATTCAAGATAGACAAGAAGAAGGAGGGAGACAGCGGAGATAAAGAAAACTAAAATGATCCACCCAAAGTTAAATAGCAGGTCAGTATCTCAGCCAAGAAAGAAATTGGGCATATTTTGCTGCGGGCTACTGCGTACCCTCCAGGCTGTGATCAAACCATTCTGTGCCTGTCAGGGAATGCTTCTATCTCCCACAAAATAAACTGGATTAATTTTCATCATTAGACCTTCTGTGAAAGAGAACAAGTGGTGCAAAAAGCAAAGGCAGAGATTTTCACACGTGTGAAGAGTAAAGGTGCCATCAGTTGTGATTATCTAACAGGCATAAACAGGAGGGAACGAAGAGCACCTGGGCTCCAGCTGTGCTCTCAGAATTGCACGCATTTTCCAGTGCTTACTTGATTCACTAGGATGTCACCTATCCTCTTGATAACAAAGTTCTTTTCACTTCTGTCTGCCAATGACTCCTTCTTCCTTTCCAGAATCCGCTGGAAGAAGTGACTATGGATGTGCAGCAAGTTTTCCAGGCAGGGAAAGATCTTGTCCACGACTTGCTGATCATACTGCAGTTCCTTTAACATCCCTGCGCTGTATACATCGTTCATGATCTTCAGGGTGCGGACATGATGCATTTCCGTCTGCATTAGCTCTGTATAGGAGGAGGACAAGGTCAAAACCAAGGTCACTGGAGAGTAATGGGTGTACAGCACAAGGAAAAGCTGACAGTAGAAAGCTCCTCCATAACTGGGCTTCTCTAAGTGGCCTCAGACAATTTCATGTCAGGTATTGAAACGTCAGTCAACAGTTTTATGTGTGGGAGAAACAGGGGCAGAGGAGTCCCACAGTAAAGAGGTTTGGACACTGCTGCTGAGGTCTGAACCTTCAGCACTGTTATCTGCTCCCCCCTCACACCTCACTGCCAGTCTCAGCAAAGCGTGCTTTTGCCATACAGGATGGCTCTTGCATCCATCAGAAGTCTTCCTTGCTAGCTGCTCTGCTGGAACAGAGTTTAAATGTCACCTGAGACATCTGGGGAGAGGCAATTGCTGGTTTCTTTGATGGCTTCTGGATTGAGGAAAGGCAGAAAGGAAGCCTTCACACAATATATTACATTTCTAAGAACTTCAAGACTGAAACTTTGGCTTCTGAGGAAACCAAGTCAATGCTCCTATTCCCTAACAAAGCTTCCCAAATCCAGGCATGCAATTACACCAAGAAGTGATCTACAACAAATGAAAAGCTAAGATGCGAGTATCTCACCGTAAATGACATCTTGCCGTTTGACAACATCTTTGTTTTGCTGTTGTAGGAACTTGCTGTCCACTACTTGGCTCCAGGACTCTGCCTCCAGCTGCTTGGAATCTAATTCCAGATCTCCCATCAGCTGTCCTTCGTTCATGTCTGCACCTTCACAAAGCAATGTAAGACGTAGATAACTTGTCTCATTTGAGATTCCTGTCTATTAATTCAGGTTTAAGGCTTCCTCTGCCATACCACAGACAAAGCACACAATCTCCTTTACTGGCACAAAAACGACCATATGGAATTAGGCCACTTAAGGACCAGGTTATGAAAAGCATGTTGAATGGTTATTTGCACAAAATTAGTTTCCCATTTTCACACAGCCCGAATTCTAGCTTGGCTAAAAGATAACAGATTCTTTATCTGCAATGCAACAACGTCACAGATAACACCCCACAAAACCCAGTTTGTCTTCCTTCATTTACATCACTGAATGAGGGAACTTTGACCTGCGCGAAGCCTGTATTTTCAAGCTTAGAAAGCCAGAACTGAGGCAGGTAGAAGTGAACACATCTCTATCTTTCAGAAAGATTGCTCATTTGTGCAGGAACTGGGAAAGCTTGCTTCCATGAGCATGACCTCATTTAGTCCTTAATAAATTAAGACCATTCTGCTCTTTTCAGGTAAATATTGGCTAACTTGTAAAAAATACTGATTATATCCTAAAAAAGCACCATATACGAAATTATTTAAACTCAAAGTAATTTAAATGACTTCACTTTCAAACCTACAAAACTAAATAATATGTTTCTTCTTCCCCCACTCTGGGAAAAATAAAAAACATAAGACATCAGCATGAAAACGGTAACAGAGTCCAAAATCTGTGGTTGTATGAATGGGCCAGAGGTGCAGAATGAAAAGGAAATGTTTGTCCCTGAGCTAAATTCCAAGTAATTCAGCTGTAACTGAAACCTTCTAAACATTTTCCCACAATTCAACAAGCCAAAGAAATTACTATGGGGGGCTTTGTTTTAGGTTATCATACTAACATTCTAAGATTAAAGTAAATGCACTTTAATTGCCCATTAGAAAGGAAAACACTTGCTGAAATGCCAGAATGGATTTTCTACTCCTGGAAAGCAGCACTGAGATGTTCCTTTTGCTAGAAATGCCATGGGGATCTCTTACCTTCGTCGACCAGTGACTCCATGGATTCATTCACCCGGCTGATCTTATGTAAGGAGTCTGTTGACTGCGACAGGAATTTCCAAGTGTGTATTAAGCTGTCGTCGTTCCCCACTCTGCAGAAAAATAGAACACAGAATATCGTTTATGACATAAAACCCCAGCCAAATGTACTTTCAAATACACAGGAAAAAGGCATTTGAAATATGAGCTGAAAACCAAAGCAAGCGGCGCATGGTTATGTACGAAATGTACTTTTATTCATTGTTCTCAACAACTACCCAGTGGGGCTCAACAAGCTGTAAGATCTACAGGCCCGAGTGACAGTGCTTCTTCTATAAAGAATCCCACCTTGAGGCCTTATGGTTGGGATAACTCCTTTTCATGACCTTCCGCTTTACAGTTAGTTCCCATCCTCATTGCCCTTGGTGCAAGCAGTGCAAAAATGCAACACAAAAGGCTACCCAAGAGTCTTCATTGCTACCCGAGTCTTCATTGCTAGCTCTGAGAAAGGTCAGAAAATTGGACCAAAATAACATTTCACCATGAATAGGCAAGGGCATACAAACTGCCCAGAACGGGCCAGTCCATGGTGCTGCCCGCTAAGACTGCCCACTATGCACATAGTGTCAGAACCATAGATTAGATTTTCACCATCTTTTGTAATTAATAATGTACAATGCAGGCCTAAAACACCATGAAGACTGCAAGTCTCTGCCTCCACCTTTCCGTTATGGACACAAAAGTTAATACTATACCTGAGCTGACAATGTGTGCTTGCACAGTACCCTGCCCACGGCAAGGGAATTTCCTCCGGGAGCCCAGAGCACCTCTGTGAAGTGGCCTTGGATATAACCAGGCCAACTCAGATGCCTCTGAACTCCTGCCATGACTAAACTAACCCAGACAATCTGATTGTGCAGAAGACAACTGATGGTATCATATATAATATGGGTATTCCTGGTTTTGTGATCCTCTTTTCTACCTTGAACGCGAATTTGTTTTTAATGAGATCTGAATTCCTCTACGCTGGCAGCGCCAGATAATACACATACTCAGGCGTGCAGGGGAAAACCTTACCCTGCAATGTTCTGTATTGAGACACTTTTGGAGAGCGCTGTAGTCTGTTGTGATCTCCTGTTATTGAATATTGAGGTCACGGTGTTTTCATCAGGAGCAAGTATTGCAGAGCGAGGGCGCTCCTTCGGTTGTGAGCCTGGAAGGGAAGTGTCAGAGAAAAAAGTCAGCTCCTGCAACCATGCTGTTAACTGTGATGATGATGACTTAAAAGAAGCCACCTTCTAAAATTCACTCCTTTTTCTCTCTAGAGTCACCTCAGCTGTTAGAAGCAGTCGTATCAAGGAGAGAACATCGACCCCTGTGCAGAACTGACTGCATCGCACTATGTTTAAAAGATCTAGGTGGGATCTGAAAGTCCAGAGACCTAACACTTGGGAAACTGAATTCAATTTTATTTGCTAAATAATCACATGAAGCAATGTACTGTGTTGCTTTTTCATTTCCCTGGGCATGTAAGTATATACATCTTCCTGCTTCTGAGCAAACTTTTGAGATAGGTTTCTCTATCAGTGCGTACCACAGAGGAATGCTAATTCTGATCTCCTTACACTATCACATACCTTTAACTAATCTTTTTATATTAATTCCAATTATTCTCTTCTTCAGATGTACCTTTGCTTTCTGGAGTGACACCTCTGAATTTCATGACAAATAACACAGCAAGTACATCTGTATCATACAGTGGGGTTCCATACAGTGATCTCCAAGCTAACACTAAATAAGCTTATCAAATCATGGCACTACAAAATCCGTGTGAGCTATTTCACTCCTACTCTTTGCCCTCAGTCACACTGAGTAGCTCTGCAGTGCACTGGATATCTCAGTGCAGCCAGGAAGTTTGTCAGTATTGCTGCTATTCAAAATTAAACTTCCTGTTTTTACTACCTCAAAGCATAAGACTAATTAAAAAAAGCAACTTATTTTGAACAATCATTTTCTCCATTTGTAATCCTAACAATTTAAGTTCAGAATAGCAGATACAGACCATCACCAAAGCAGAGGGAAAGGTAGTTTTCTTACTTTTGTTTCTCATGGTTACTGTGGGTAACGAAGAGGTATCATGTGCCTGCAGCATCCCTCTCTGTGGCTGAAAGAAAAATGAAACTCACTGTAATTTCTTTCTCCCTTCTCCCATCAGGCTGTGCACATAACTAAAAGTAAGAAAGCTATGTTTTTTTCTGTGTCCTCTCAGAACAGATCAGTTCTAGGCTGTATGTGTATTTTATATACACATATATAGAGATACATATGCACGCACACACATGTGCACCCCTGCCCCCAGTTCCCATCAATGAAATGGGCAAAATAACAGATGGAGAAAAGTGCAGCAAACAGGAAAATGAGAAGAGAAAGTGCTGACAACACTGAAGAGAACTGAAAATCATAGTTGTATCAACACTGACTAGGTTAGAGTACCATACTGCAGAAGAGGTTGCTCACACTTGAGGCAAGCAGGAATTCTGCACGTTCCTCGCATAAACAACATGCACATTTAATAGTTTTCATTTTGCATTATATACACATCGTGCTGCATTACAGGATGCAGCTTCTGAGAATTAAAAGATAAGGCATTTAAGGGTGCTGGACACCCCTGAATTTTACCAGTGAAGGGTGGGGTTTTGTTAATTTTTAATCGAAGAATGGGACAGACCACCTCATCCTAAGGTCCCGGTGAACCGCAGGGAATTTGCTGCCAACAAACACCCGATGGCGCTGACCTGGAGCATTCAGAGTCCCAGGGACAACTACTGTATTAGCATGTGATTCTGGGGAATTTCAGCAGAGCCCAGACAAATTATTCACTATAGCACAGGGGCTGAAGTTCCTTCCAACAGCTGGTAACTTTAGGGCTTACAGTAAATGATGTTATAAATCTGCATGCTAAATTGTTTAAGCTGTTCTGTTTATTCAGTAGAGTAGATGAAAGCTCTTACCTTCATTTTGACCTTTGCACAAGAAGCAAAACTCTCCTTACAGCCTTTGTGGACAATTGCATTGCAGTCTGTCAAAAGCAAAACCACCAATGAATTAAACAAAAACCCACAGAAAACAGGCCAGTTTTTGCCATTTGTAATCTGAACTGTTATCTTGCACAACTGAGAATTACAATTTTCAGGCATCATTGTGGTTTACATGAGTAGCTACAGATACTGAGAGACAGGCTGCTTTCCTGGATAATTAGCCCTTTGTTAACAAGATTTCCTCATGGCATTTAACAGGAAATTCTGTTTAAAAATCGATGCAAGGTTGAGTCACCAGGGTCCTAATGGGTCTTAAATAAAAAAAAAAAAAAAAAAAAAAAAGAGAAACAAAAAAGGTGTGCTTAGTCCACTGAAAGAAAAGTAAGGTAGAAACCAGAAGCAGGAGACAGAAACCAAAAACAATTGTAGGGCCAATATTCTATCTGAAAACACAAACACTGTTCTTATCAAGACAAGGATTATGGGGTCCAAAAGACAGAGAAAAGGACAGGAAAAAAATTCATTTACATAAACTCAGACATAAAGCCAAGACCTACAGCACAGGAACCAGGTTCTACTGTACGACAGGAATATCAGAAAAAGTAACAGGAGCATCTGCCAGGGGACTGCGTCCACGAGACTGGGATTTTCTGCGGAAAACTAGACTGAAACCACTGCTTTGCATCGTGACCACAACATTTACCAGTGCAAAGAACGTCATGCTTTAGCATGTCTCTGCTGCGTATAAGCCGGAGACAAAACTGTCTTTTTCGGAATACCCTGTGTTTGCCCATGATCTCTGCCAGCAGATTTCTGGGAAACAAAGTTTTCACAGATGATTAAAACTGATTTTTTCATGATAATTGGGTTTGGAGTATTAACTGTTCTGACATGAAAGATCACGACTCAAATGCTCTCAGGTGAGATTCAGTAGCTTAGAGAAAAGCTGTTATTTCCACTCAATCATGAAACCCCACATTAACACAGATCATGAATTATATTTTAAGTGTAGGTTACGCTGTAAGCATACATTTTTGAAATATTTCTAGAAGAAACACGAAGGGAAAAAAATCCATGCCTAGAATCACAAAATATGCTCACATTTTTACAATTTCTAACATTTGGGCCTACTTAATAAAAGCCAGTAATTCTGGTATTTTGAGAGGTAAGGGTAAGGCCATAGGGCGTTGCTATTCTGATGATGTCCCACGATTTCCTGCGCAAGACAGAGACAGAAGAAAGAAACCTTTGCATGTTCTTGCAAAAACCCACAAGCAGTATCGTTTTTTCAGATCAAACAAGGAAGAGGGACAGGACCTGCTTCTGGTGCATGAAAAGAGATAGCGAGACAATAAGAATCATTAAATTCACACTCAAGCCTTGAAAGCCTGAAGGCAGCTCTTTACTATGTACCATTTTGCAATAGAGCATTGTGATTTTTTAGATTGAAAATGTGGTTGCAGGGACTTTATTCCTCCAGTTCAACTCCTCAGCAGGCAGGAAGTTCTTCCAACTCCTCTGTATCACTCGTATTAATAATTAAAACTCCAAAAAGCTTTTTTTCCTGCATCACTGATCATAAAAAAATAAAAAAAGACGAGGCAGCAAGCTATTAAAAATGAGGATTTTTTGCTTGCCCGTTTGTTTTAGAGCATGCTAAGTCATTCAGCATTGACTAGCTGTTTCAGTAAGCTGGGGGCATCACTGAAAAGTTGAGACATTGATTCAAAATGATCCAACACCTTAAAAAGCCATTAAGAAAAAGTCATCCACAGGCGAGAGAGCAGTGATGGTAGCAGTAAAGCACTGCTACTTCTGTAGGAAAAAATAGTCTACAACAGCAGAGGAACAACAGAGCCTCTGCTGCTGGTTAGCACTCATTTCCGAGGCATATGATGACTGATTTTAAGATGCGAGGAGCGAAAGGGTCACTCTCAGATGTGAGCTTACAAGCTGGGCCCTGACCAAACTTTCTTTGTGGCATTCGTTTTCTAATCAATACAGAAAACCTGCAACAATTTTCTGCTGTACCTAGAAAAATAAGGAAAGAATGTCTATGCTAAAACATATGGCATTGTTGGATTATTTTAACTCATTACAATACAGAGAGTTAAATTGGGATATATTTGATTTTCTAAGTGGCTTCAGAAGCTGTTAAGAAAGTCAGGTGGGGAAAGGGAGAGGATGCCTTTGAGAGCTTGTAATTGTTGATGTGTCAGCCTTTTCCCATCAGGCTGACACAGAGAGTGTCTCATGTCAACAACCTTCCTGAAATCTCTTCTCTTCCAGGAAAACTCAAAACTGCCATTCAGGATTCAGCTGGCTGCTCCTTCCGTTGCTCATTGGAGATGTTTTACACACTGCTCATCTACTAGAAGGAACAGAGAGACACAGAGCCTCCTGCTCCAGCCTGGGAGCAATTCCTGTACACACTTTGACTCTTCTCTAGGTTAGTGGAGTAGTAAAATGTTACTAATAGTGAGGAACGGAGAGCCCCGAGCTGCAGCGGGCAAAAGCCATTTTTGTCTGCACATTCTATGGCTTTGGGTGGCTGCGCAAAGCAGGCGCCATTCTGCTCCTGACCACAACAAACACTGTTGACCTTATCGAGCTACAGGCATGAGAAACCGTCTGACCAGAAAAGAGAACAAAATCACCGATCTGGCAGAAACCCTCCGCTGCGGTTCCCATACCGCCTGCGCTGCAGTGCACGTACTTCACACGCAAGCAGGTACTTGCCATTTGACCTGTGATGCAATTTCATGTATAAAGGGAGGAAGAGGGTTAGTGTTTCCTTTTTGTATCATGCCGTTCTCCCTGAGGGCTCACTGAAGCAGTGTTTCAGAGACCTAAACCAATACACTACAGATGGGTGGGACTTTTTTTTTCCTTATTGGAAATAAAAGCTATGATCCAAGCCAGCTTTCCCTGTCCTTCATCTGTCTTGCCCCATGCCATAACACACAGCTGGAGTAAGCAAAGTCCTCCAGTTGACTGATACATCCCAACAAGCAAGGGCAGAAAACACCGTGGGATGCTGCGACGTCTGAGCGTGGGCTGGGAAGGTGGTTGCAGGACACCTCCTTGCAGCCACGACTCATTTCACTCCAGCTTCCATAAGGCAACACGCTGCTCTATGGAATCACCATGTCCAAAGTATCCCTCCCATCCCACATCCTTAAGCAAGAGGAAAATAAAGCATAAGGTTCGCATTTCCCATGTCAGATTTAATGAAAACAAAAGGAATGTGGGGAAACCACCCCCACCCCCCCAACTTACTTGCACAGTAGTACGAATCCTTATTGAAAGGTTTCATACAGTGGTAACAGGTTGCTTGGGCGACAACAGAAGTCGCAGTGAAGAGATGTCCATTTAACATCTTCTTATCTTTTTCCTTCTCCTTGGAATCTTTGTCCTTCTCTTTACTCTTCTCTTTATCTTTCTCTTTTTCCTGCCGAGAGAAAATGAACAAATGCCTCGTTACTTCGCAGAGGTCTATTCTCTGGTTACAAATTCTTCAGTGTTTGCCTTTGGCACTATGACAATATCGATCAGCACACACCTTACCAACAGTCACGTGTCTGCACAGCTCTTAAAAAATCATCTTACAGCCCCCATGGATGTGGATTAACATACTATTGACTCTCAGAGCCTTCTGCACGGGTATCTCGCCAGCGGAGAGGAAACTGAGTCTGCTCTGAAGGCAGCTATTTTCTTCCACCTTTGTTCTGTATTTGCTTGGTTTAATGACTTACCTCTTTTCTCCTGGGTGCTCATCAATCTCTTCAGCGCTTTCAATGAATTGTGTTAAATGCAAACACCACGTGTAATGTGTATCAAACCTTCAACACAGTTAATTTTTAAGGCCAAGCTGTAAGACTCATCCTTTGCAACTACATTTTTAATGATAAACACAAGCTCCTCCTCAGTGCCTATTCAGCATCACTGCCAGAGTATTTCCACCTCCGTCTTCCTTCTGACTAGTAACTTTTTCAAGTTTCATGCAACTCAAGCAAATACGTGAAGCTCTCTGGGAAAATGGATCTTTCACAAACCCTCGAAATATGGCACCACAGAAAGGCTGAGGAACAGCAGCAACACCATAAAAGATCATGTCACCTCCTGGAAGCCACGGCTCAACCTTCTGGGCTACTCAGTTTTGGAAAACCGACAAGCACAGCTAGCTTCTCCAACTTTTAGCAGAGTTTTTGCTTACCTTTCTATCATACCTGAGACACAAAATTTTAAATACTAAAAATTGGAAACATTTTTCCCTGCAGCTTTTAATGGATTGGGAATTCTCCCAAACAATTTTTAAAGGAAACTCCAAAGAAAACCTCCAAATTTGAATTTTAGCAACTCCTTGTCTATGTACCACGCTACAAAATGTTGACCACACAATGCAGCCCCAGATCTGTATTTTAACTGTTACTGCAGATTTCATGGCATCTAAAAGAGAAGCTTAACCAGAAATTGGTAAAGGCTTCTGTAAGCTTATCTTTGCATTTGTTATTTATATGCCACGCGCCCTTTGCTAAACATTGTCCCAGCCCAGTATCAGAGAGCTGCAGAGCAGCCCACGTGACCAACTGCCCTGAAGTGGTTAAAAGAGGTACTGAGCTCTGCAGCTTCATCAGAGAAACTTTCGAGCCTTTGATGACACGCTCAAATAATTAGTAACTTAGCCTAAGGTCTCCCCTCTCCCAACATAATGCCCAGGCAAAATGCCAGCATTCGAGTCTCTCCCTGCAAAGCCTCATAAACAGAAACCTATTTAGTAGCCCCAAATGCTATTCTGTTCTGCAAATAAGCAAAACCAGGAGCGTTACCATATGGAATAATCCTGCCTGAAGCAGAAAACCTGCCAGGAAGAGTCTGCTTTGCAGCACATCTCTGCCTCCTTTGAGCCATCAGCTCAGATCACCAAAACTCTGCAGTTTAGTCCTCGGCTGATGGTACCAATCTGATGTCTGGAGTTTTGCTCTATTGCCAGGATTTGTGAAGCTCCAGGAGAAAAGATCAGCCTACACTGAAGGCAGATCTTGTGACTCTCGTGCTTGAAATCCTGAAAGGAGATTCACCATCCTATACTTTAAATGTACCTGATATTTACTGCAAAGCCTAGTAATTCTAGAGCCTGGAATAATACCCTGTCTTCATAAAAATAATTGTAAAAAACGTTGTAATTAAAGCTGAACGACCCCAGGAAAAACAGGAAATGGGTGCACCACTTTCAAGAAGAAAGCAGCAAACGTCGTACAGGGGATGCGAGCCACACTACTGATCTCAAAATGAGATACGGGTTTTTTTTGCTGTGACAGTTACTGGAACCTTTTTTTTAAAAAAAAAAAAAAAAAAAAAAGGATTGTAAAAACAAAACCATTTTCCTGCACTATCAGAGCTGCCAGTGTGACCTGAAGCACAGCTTGACAGCTGAACCTGCACCAACACGTATTATCACACACGACAGGCACCGCAGCCCAAAATAACAGACCGTGCGCTACAGAGCCGACCCCCTCCAAAATAACAACAAAGCTCTTACCTCCCAGTTCTTAAGTCCTACTAGCTTCACTGTTATTTGAGGAACTTCGGCAAATTTATTCCATTTTATCGACATCCTTCCCCCCGGGGGCAGGACAGCTGCTCCCCACCAGCACTAGCCCATCACGATGGCCCAAGAGCAGCCAGGATGGCCGGCCGGGGACGGCAGTCAGTGAAGAGTTGAGCAAAAGAGGGAGGGCGGGACAATTGCTGTTAACTTCCTTTAAGATGATTTTAGCTACTTTGCTATTGCTTACATATTGCCCTACCCTAGCTTCCACTGCTAAAAAACAATACTAAAAAAACACAGGCAGGAAAGCATGGGATTGATATTTTAGAAGTCACAAGTCAGTAAGAGACCACCCATTTAAAAGGCAGAGGGTGGTAAATCAAACCCCCTGTGATACAGAAAAAGTGAATTTTAACATACCTCAGTGTATGCAGTACCTCAGTAAACAGTGCTGCAGAAGATTTCCCAGAGAGAAAGGTTTCATGTGTCTGTTCTCCTCCTGCTCTACAGGTGACAAATACTCCCTGTCTCCTAGTCCTTGCAAACACAACTCTAACTACACACACGGAGAGCCTGCTGGTGGTCTAGCACTGCCTAAACTGCGCAAGTCAAGGAAAAAGAGAAATTACTCATGCTCATTTTACGTCGTCACTTCCCAGAAATTCTGGACCAAAATGAAGAAAATGAGTATTTCTCATGCCTCAGAGACATAGTATATTTTAGACTTCATAAACAGGAATCAGTGCACGCTACCGATTTCAAGCGATTCGCTGACTAATCCCCAGATAACACAAAGTACATGCCATACATGGGTAAATTCACACAAAGTTCTGTCAGTATCTCCTACAGTTCATACTCCCAACACCCTTTTATTTTTAGGGTTTTTTTTTTTTTTTACATAATTATTTACACCATTGTAAGAAAGAGCCATTGCCATGAGTAGGCTCAGATATACTTTATTTTGCAGTTCATCTTAGAAAAAGATAATTTCTAAAGGTTTGCAGAAAAGCAAAACCTAGTTAGAAAGAAGTTAAAGCCTCTCTCCCTCCTGACAGCCCAGACAGCAGCAGAAACCAACTCTTCCTGTCCAACTTCCTCTTTCAAGGTTTGTTGTTTTAATTTTAACTCTTGCCGGTTTTCATTGGACAAAATGTTTCTGAGAAATCAGTGTTCCCAAGAATTTTTAGGTCAAATTATTTAAATGCACACTTGAAGGTCTCAAAAAATGTATGTAATGCAAACATTCCACTGTAAGCAGAAGAGAAATTGTAATTTGAATAGTATTATGGCTTTTTAATTAATAAAAACATCAAAACTGCTACAAGCTGGAAGTTTTGTTGTGCGTATTGTTGCTGAGATTTTGGAGCAATTCTTTATCAACAATTTCAGACACAATCACAAAATAAGTGAAATCAGACTGCACCTATTTAACAACAGCAGAGCAAATATCTCAAAGCATTTCTGTCGTATTTTCTTACCCGTCCAACCCAGATCTCTTACATATGTCCAGCTTTTCCTTAGAGACTGTACACCCATAGTGCAAGAACCAGTTAAAGAATTTCCAGTCGGGTTCACAGGCTGTGCAACACACTCCACAACTTCTCACTGGCGGTTTGCACAGAGGTTTCTATGCAAACAGATTTCTTTTTATGACATTGATGTTTGCAGCAGAGAAGAGCATTGTCTGAAAGCTGCTCAGCAGCAGCTCTGAGCCGCTGCTACCTGCAGCTTGCATCTTTAAAGGCAGAGCCATTAAAAGGAATTGTGTGTTAGGATGACTAATCTCACTACAGCTAGTACTTCATTGCAAAGGTGATGCAATCAACAAAGAACACGTCTCAAAACGTGCAATGTGCCAGTACAGCCCAGCTAGAGGAACACTCGTGCTGAAACATCAAGTGCTTATGTTGGCAAAGGCTAAAATCAAGTTTACTTGTACAGGTGAAATGTCACTCGTCTCATACCTCTATGCTTCAGCCTTACTCTGTAATAGGCACAATTCTCCTTATGCCACGTTTTGTTTGCTGTTTGTTGTTCACACACTCATCGCAATATGTAATTGTGTGTCTCAGGGGCCTTCCAACAGTATTTACCAACATATTAGCTACACATCACCTAATATATAGAAATAATACACATACAATATATGTGTGTGTATATATATATATGTATATAGATAATATACATTGCCTACTGAGGTAGGGTGCTCATAGTGTCTGGTCAAGACATGATAAACCAGGGAAAGATTCAAGTAAAAAATCCAACCCATTCAAAAAACCCCCAGACATATATTAATGCTCAGGGGACAATCTAAGGCAACAACAGCCCACTTGTGTGAAGTATTCAGCATTAATGTAATTATTTCTGTAACCAATGCTGTTCCCAGGAAATTCAGCTGTGCTGAGCAGTGCTTAACCTTCAGCAAATTAAATCTCTGGGTTTCAAGGATGGAAAAATGGGGAAAATATAAACACTGGACATCACTAAAGGTCATGGTTTGGGCAACTTCTGCAGCAGTGCACAGGAACTTTGTAGCAAAGGTAAAAATAAAAGGGAAACGCCATGTAGCCTTCGGCAGCCAGTCCATTCTTACAGCTCCTGTCCTCATTTTATTAAACACTGTAAAAATTAGACCCATCGATCACTGCAAAGCCGTAACTCATGCAGAAGCACAACCTCTTCCCTGTAATAAATGAAGCTTCGTTCTGAGGGGAAAAGCAGCAAAAACATTGCACAGGAAACCTCATCTCAGATCCCTTTCAATTTTGGGGTGTTAAAATTTCCCTTGTTGCCATTCCCTATAACCCCACAGATAACTCTCCCCTCTCAAAAGGAAGAAAGGAAGAAGAAAGAAAGTCAGGCAAAGACATAAATACTACCCTGTGAAAACACACTGAAATACAGGATTCTTTTCTGCTACCTGTGGATACTTCCACGGTCGTATAAATCACAAGACGCACTTACTTTGCTCTTCTTGCTGCTGGACATTTTATTCTTGAGGTAGCTGAAGGTACGACTCACTTTTGTTCCACCTTTACCAGTGGGGACACTGCTGCTCTCTTCAGATATGCTAAAATCAAAAAAGAAGGAGGTTGCCTTTATTTCTTTTCCCTCCCAAAGCATCTACTAAATGGATAGATTCTTTTTTAAAGAAAAAATACATTTATTATGCAATAGTCGCAAGTTGCTTTATGGCGTTACACCAGGGAAGACAAAGTGAGGACAAAAAGCCAATCCAGTAGTTTGTCGTATGTTTCAAAGAATCCTTTATCTGTTTTTAAACCATCTCCATTCTCAAACCATGCCATAGCACCCTCTGCTGCTCCCGTGGCTGAATAACCACTAACCAGCTCGCAGCATCTGCACATCTTCACGGCCAATATTGCAGATACACAGTCAGTCTTGGCATTTAATCACTGATTATTTCAGACAGAAAGGGATAGACACGCGCACATCCTTTAAAGAGCAATCTCCTTCCAGAGAAAGGCATCTAATAAGCTTGGAAAAGACAGTGAGTGTCTTTAACAGAAACTACACTGCCTGCCAAGCCTCCCCTGTGAAATGAGAATACCAATAGTAAGTAATAAGCAGCAGTGGTTATTTGTATTAAATTAGGCATTTCTGGGACACCAGATATTTTCTGCCAGTCTCTACAACCACACGCTTATGACTTCTTCAGCGTCTATGGAAGAATAAGAAATTTCAGAGGAAACTATTATTGCATTAAAGAGGACAGTCTGTTGTACAACGCAAACCAAAAGCGGAATGACAGAAAGACAAATGAAATCAAGGAGAAGAAAACAGCAGCGAGCAGAGGTGAAGAGCCCCTGGCCATGAAATAAAGCCAAAGCTATCAGAGCAACACAGACACCCAGCTCCTTCGGTGCCACAAACGTCCTTCCTCCAGGGAAGAGCTTTTAAAGCCAGCACCCACCAGAAAGATTATCTTCTCTCTACAGCATGCAAAGATGAAAAGTAACGTACAAAGACATGATTGTTTTGACCTTTGTTACAGAAATCCACACAGAATTAACCGAAGGCAGGAACAACTGCTTTTAGTGTAGAACACAACTCAGTGTAAACTGATAATTTTCAATAATAGGTAATATATGTAATTAGCTATGAATAAACACAAAGCCTTGTTAGAGATCAGACCTAGAACAGAGTTTCATATTCTGTGATATAAAATATTCTTGTGCCTTTAGACATACGGGACTGATTTGCACAAGCTTGACAACTTGTGGTTTCAGGTGATGCGCACTGGTGCCAGGAAGGCTTCTGGGTACCCAAACCAGAGCCCACGGCAGGGGTCCCACCAGAAGAGACGTGGTACCCCTCGAATAACGTACCTCTGAACCGAGGAACCCGTGGGGCTGCCGAACGCCTGCGTACCTGGAAAAGAACAGAGGGGCGGGGGGTGTGACATGTTAGACTGCAGTCTTAGCTGACTGATTTTAAAAACGTAGTTTGTATACTTAGACGGTTCAAGAGGAAGGGGAAATGCTTTCTAGAAGTGAGTCTTTAGAACAGGTTTCATGTGCTTGGGATAAAGCCTGTTCCTTGTATCCTTAGGTGCTCTCAAGTTAGATGCTGAGGTGAACTCCAGTGTTTTTATCGTTTTTCAGCTATTAAGCTGAAATCCGTTAAATTTGCTGGTAAATCAGGGTATCTGAATCAGAGCTGCCAATTCAGTGACAATAGGTATAAATGAGAATTATTCTGCCACAATGCTTTTATTTATACACCACTAGAAAGACTCTACTGTACCACACATCCGGGCTTCATGTTTAAAACTTTTCTGCTTGATAAAATTATAGTTCATTTTCCCATCAAAATCCTGAAGCACTTCATAAAGAGTAAGGGAAACAAGGGAAGCCTTATTCTGTTTTCCACGAAACGTTACCAGCCTAGGGCTTAGTCACACAACACTGTGCTTGAGGAAAGTCTGACTTTCGACATGAAGCTGAAGCCCTGCCAAGGACATGAATTCTCTGTATACTGCAAGAAACCTGCTTGCACAATGCATTTGGAGCAGATTAGGTAGCTGATACCATTTACCAGAACCATCAAGGAATACTGAAAAATCAGGATGAAATGATCCAGAGGGAGGGCTCCCTCCAGAGTAACTGGGCTTGTCAGCACTCCAAAAAAACCCTCACTACAAGCACTGTTTGCAGGCCTATCCGAAGTTCAAGAAGCAGCGTGACTGATCATCTTATTAGGCTTCTGCATATATGTTGTAAGGAAAACAGTACTTTGGCTTCAAATTCTGTTAACATATTAAAGCTACGGGTGAATGCAAAAGAACCACTTGACATCAGAGGCAAAGACAGTCCTCTATCCAAAGGCACTAAGTGCATTTGGAAAAGCAGTGCATACCATGTTATGCCTTATGATGCTAAAATACACATTTTCCTAAGCCCTGATTCAAGTGTCAAACAGCCCAAGACAGAAATATCCCTTTTTTCATATTGAGAAACTAAAATACAGGCCTACTGTATCACCTAATCCTGGCCTGGAGATCTGTTAGTATCTCCCTTGCAAAATTTCTCATTGAATTAGTGAGAATCCCAAATACATCAAAGTCAGCAATAATGTAACATATATCAAATGAAATCCACTATTCAATTTCCTGACTGTGCTGGGTTTTTATATAATATGCACTATCTAAGCACCTACTAAGATCACAGATGTAATTTACAGACTCCCAACTCCCCAGTTAACGCCTCTGTGACTCTGGTTCACATTTCAGCTCTACTTTGCTTTTAACACGGGTGAAGCCTCCTTAGTCTTTCCCTTTTTTAATAGATTTATCAAATTAACTGCATTTAAGTATTTCACAAACCTTTCTGGTTCTCTGCAGTTAACATAAGAAATATGAACAGATGCTGAATCAAAGAGCTGTAATAATTTGATATTCGTGACTGTTTTTCAGCATCTTGGGAAAGTACATTGCATGGGAACTTCAATAATGTACTTTTTATCTTTTACTGCAATAGTGTTTTGTCTTAGAAATGGGGGATTCTTGACACTCGTAGGCAAAATGGATCCAGACAAAAATCAAGATGAAAGCGTACTTATGGTTCCAGAATTATGGTTACAATACAACACCATACAATCAACACTCCGCTGCAAGCTATAAAGCCCATGAAGATAGGCAAAGAAAATCACACATTTTCCCACCTTTAGGGCTTTTTTTTTGAAGTAGATGAGGGTAAGGAAGGTTAGTTTCTATAATTTTTTTTTTTTTTTTTTTTTTTTTACTTCCTATCATGACCAGGTTCAAAACTGAAATGCTAAAACTGACTTCACAACCCTCAAAGCAAGTTCGTTTTGATCAAAGGCCAGGACTGCTATCTATGTCCAATGAATCTGGGCTAGCAGCCAAATTTTGGTGTACCTATCCGAGCACCTTTTAAGCATGACCCAAAATTATTCCATATGGTAACTGAACTTGAAATAATTCATCAAGGTTCATGACATAGAAAGGAGCTACTGGACTAGGATACTGCACACAAAAGAAACCAGCTTGCAACACTTAATGTTGCAAAAAATCCAACGGCTCCATAATAATTTCCTAAAATGTACAGACTGGCTTTTTTTTTCTCACTCAACACCACCCCAACATA
>NW_010272751.1:38880-64748 GCF_000690775.1 Eurypyga helias
CCACAACTTAAATATCTCACGGCAACAAACTGCAACTAGTTCTCCATAGTCTCCAGAAAAACAGGCATGGAGAGGCTGAGGAGCGGTAACCGAAATGCAAGTGCAATCTCCCTGCTAACACATCCATCTTCATATGAGAAATGAAGCCTGAAGACGTGAAAAAATAAACAAACTGGTCTGGGATTACTACAGGAAAAATGCCCATTGCCACCAAAGCAATCTTTTGAACAGATGTGGCTAAACCAACCTTTATATAAAGTCACCACAGTGCCCTCAAATATGAGGGAATAAAACACGTGTATTTTTGTTTGAGACAGCATCTGACATTACTTTAAATGCTCATTGGTAGGTAACAGCAGCACTGTGGGGGGAGAGAATATAAATAGGGCTAACAGAAATGCCCCTCCAAATTGCTATTTCCTAACATGACTATTTGAAATTGATTGGATGCTTAAAACAAATGAAAAGAAATTAAAATAAAAATGAAACAACCAAACAAACAAACCACCCACAACTGAAAAACCAAATCCACCAAGAAGCTTAGCTAAGAGCACTTTGTACCATGAGAGCAGGACATCAAGGCACAGCTGCACGTTTGCAGCCCACATCACAGGGACAATAAATTGTGAGTTTTGTTAAAGGTAGAAGAGAAGGACAGAGCAAAGTGGAAGGAGCTTAATTATGGAAGTGGCTAGTATCGCACTGGGGAAGAGTACAGGACTTTCTTGTAGGAAGGGACCAACTCCCAGTGAAGACTCAGAATGGAAAGGAGGAGAATTTAGATTCACCTACAACATGGATGGTGTGGAGAGTTTTTAAATTCAGGAAGCAACCAAAATTCACTGCACTGGAAAGTAAATTCCCCTATCCCAGTACGGACACGAGGGATGTGGGCTAGATTCCTTGCAAACCTTTTATTTGAACCAACTACTGCGGCTGCCCTGAATTTTCTCCTTAGAATTATCCATGTTCTGGTTGACTTCAACAGTCTAATAAAACATGCGTAAGAACTAGGAAGCATTTTCAATTATCTTTGATAAGTCTATTTGAAAAAAACAAGAGTCTAAATCACTTGAATTCCATCTTCTGCCTTAGTGGGTTTCTTTTAGCAATGCAGTTTGCAGGAGGATAAAAAAGCTACCACATAATACTCGCCTGTTTCCCAACACCACTGTTCTGATCATAATATCAGGACCTAGATGTGAACAGCCCAACGATTTAAGGTGTTTGGCTGCAATGTATGGTTTGTGCTCAGCAGGGGAACTGTGAAGTTGTAACCAAGATTTTCAGGACTTTGTATCAGGGCTTTGTCCAGATAAGTATTTTGGTTTTAATAAAAAGATAATGCCTGTATCCATGGTCGGAGTGGCAGATGCTGATATTTGCCACACGGATACTGACCACACCTAACCCGATGAGGCATGATAGTGCTGACGTACAAGACTCTTTTTGGACTACGATCCTTTTATTCTGCCATCGGTTAGCATTCAGGTAGAGGACTAAGATAATGCTATTAGACACCAGGCAATGGAGAAGTTAGTTCAATGTTTGCAAGGTGAAATTTCAAGGTCTAAAGCAGAAAACCAGATTTCCCTTTGTTTCCACCCATAACGGCTGCAATGCACAGAAAACGATTACTTACTATCCAACTCCTCCTCCTCCTCATCACTGGAAGAAGAGCCAATAGAAAAGAGAGTTTTAGACTTAGGAATGAGTGGAGAGATGCTGAAGGAGAAGGAGATTCGTCGCGATGGTCGAGTCCGGCCCTGGGCTGAGAAGTGGGTTAACAGCAGACATTAGAGCATGCTTGAAAACGCATTTAATAATAAAAAGGAGAGGAAGGCAGCCAAAGCAAACTAAAACCAAAGCAAAGGAAATGTCTGCAAAGCAGCTGGCTTCAGAAAAGCCACAAGAAACAAAGGATTGAGAAAGTGCAAATTCCAGAGGACGCTGGTTTCAGAGGATGCAGGTCTCACTGCATGCATGGAGTTGAGGTTTGAGCTTTCTTACCCTTGCTATCACCTTCTTATAAGAACTCTTAATGAGCACTTACATGTGAACAGTTATTTTCCCAAACAGAATACCAACAACTTAGTGGTTCTCTGGACAAAGGGCATTTGCCTTGCTGAAGTAACTGCCAGGGAATCAAACTAGAACAACTTATGATATTTGTTTAAGGGTGCTTTTTGCAGTTAAATGGCACCAAAGCTACTGGGTATAGCAAGGATACTTTATCTGAAGCATTGAATTTATACACCTGGGGAGGCTGCAGGCACCTGTATCTAAAAAAACCCCAACATTTTGATAATATTATGCCCTTCAAAGTTTCCAGATTTAAAAAAGACACACCTAAATTTCTTTTCTTCCAAAATAAAACAGAAAAAACAAGCATCTCTTCTCCTCTGTTCTAAAACTCACAGTCCTTGTTTTAAAGAAACTGTCTAAACAGGAGAAAAGCCCCTCTACACCCTCTCCTGTCCTTGCCTGGAAGATGTCTACGAAACACAGTGCCAAACTCTGCAATCAGTCTGTGACATCAAAAAAACCCCCACCTTCAGTGCATATATTCAGGCACTTTTAAGCCATTCCATGGCATGGCTAAATCAATTCTCTTGCACAACAGGGAAAAGAACCTAAAGACTTTATCAGTGTTAAACTTCCAAGAGAAAAAAGTAGCAATTATTACTCTGTTCAGACAAAACACGTCCTTTCAGCCACACATAAACAGAAATTTTTGTACTGTTAATATCATACCCCAAAAGTGAATTCAGAATATAAAACCATTACCCGAGGAATACCCAGTGCAATGCAAGCAGCGCAAAGCACACTCCCCTGAAATTTTTCTGCAGTCATTACTCACAGATGCCAACCGCCTAGAGGTGATTTGACTAAAATTACGTGCACGCTTATCCAATGTAAGCAGAAGAACCCTAGAGGGACCTAATGAAAGGCATTTAAATTGAAGAATTTTAGCAAGATTCATGCATTAGTTCTGTTTAGACTGCATTTCAAAGGAGTTCTTCAAATGTCCCAGACCTGAAGAACATGACTAGGCATCACTGCTTGCTTTCTTCTGTAGTCTGCTGTCTATTTAGACTAAAAGTCAAGATGAACAATAATACTTTACTGTAAATAGAACCACCTCCTCCAGCACAGTTCAACTTCCATTTCAGTGGTTTTATTTATAGCAGTTCCTGGCTTTATAACAATGCTCCACACTGGAAATTTGCTATTCCAAAGCCGAAAGCAGTCTTCCGAGCACTCCAGCCAACAGCTCTTGTGACCTCTCTCTATAAAATGCTTAGGGATTAACAGTTGTGAATGGCCACGGCAGCTCGCGGAACATCTGAGACATCAGATGGAATGCAGGCTAGAAACTCAGTCTTGGAAATTGCTCCTGCCTCAGTACGTATGACAATAAACAGGAAAAATAAGAGAAAGCCCTCCATATGTTTATTCATTTGGATTTAGTTTTTGAAGCTTTTGTGCAGAATTTGTTTTCTTCTTCCCATTCAGATAGATTTGCAGGGAACAGAGAAATTTTTTTTAACACCTACCACAAATTTATGCAAGTGGAATGAGTGAATAATGTTTTTCTAGAATTCAACTCCATGAAATCAACGATTGATTCTTGCATGACTCTGAAATATTCTGCTGCAATAATATGAATGTGAAAGCTAGGTGATACAAGGGAGTTTATATACAGAGTCCTTCTTGTAAAAGGCCCTAAGCTGCTCCACATGTACTTATGGTCCCAATTCAAATAACACTATTCCTCTTTCAAAGTGACTGAGGAAGAATAAGGTGATTTACTGAAGTTTTCAAAGTCAGGGAAGTGTCAGAGTTGGGAAGAGAATCTGTGACATAAATTTTCATGGTGAGTAATCTTTTGGATGCTCTCATCAACTGCTGCAAATGCATCGATTTTCAGAAACCACCTTCCTATAAAAATGAGGCCCTTCTGAGGTGCCCTCAAATTAACTACTGAAAAAATAAAGCTCACAGAAGCATTAATAATTTTTACCTTCAGTGTCCAAACCTCACAGACACCCACCTCAAAGCAGAAGACTAACCCGCTATTTCTTCCACAGGCCCTCTAGGCAAGCTTACTACACTTCCTCTTTTCCTGCTCCCTAATTGAGACCACCATGGCTAGGCCCAATCTAGAAGATGGGATAATCAAACCACCACCTACGGCCTCAATGGCATTTTTAACGTGGCTCAAAGATAGAGAAAAGCAGAAAGGCGGCAAGTTGTCTGGCTTCAAGATGGAGGCACAAATCCTCCACTGTTGTAACCCCCGCCACGGGCCTGAAGGCAAGACCTAAGGGAGAGGGAGAGAAGCCTCAGCTGGCCAGGCTCTCTCAGCCACTGACAGCGAGTTCTCTGGGAGCAAGCTGAGTTAGTTATGGCGTTTGGTTAGCAATGGGTGCAATGCCAATAAATTGATTGCTTAAAAACACCCCAAAAAAGAAGGCCTTCAGCCCAAGGAGGAAGGCGGTACGCCACTGCACAGAGCAGGAGCTGCCTTTTCACAGGACAGATCTGCCTCTGTTTTGGTGACCGCTGCTGGGGACAGTTAGGCCATGTGCTTCTTAATCATGGAAGAACAATGGCGAAGAATTTAAAAACCTCTCCTACAAAGCATAATCTCTGTAAGCTTCCCCCAGCAAGCCTCTTAAATAAATAAAACACCTTTCTTAAACTCACCTTCCCCTTGTTCAGCTTTGCAAGGAAGAAGCATGTTAATAAAGAGGAAAAGATGAGAGGCCACCACTGATTGACAAGATGTGATCTAAAATGTCAGTACAGTTTCTGGCTGGCAATTAATAAAATGAAAACATGTGTAACATGGCCCTTCCTAAGCACATCCAGCTGCAGCCATCTGAATGACTTTTTCAGCTGAAAGAATCAATTCAGTGAAGTTGCAAAATTAAGGGCTTGTTACAGCTTCTATTAAGCTAAACTGAAAAATTTCACCTAATCATTTTTCATTATTTTCTTCAAGAATGAGATTCAATAAATTACACCCAACTACCCCAAAACATTTAAATCAAAATAAATAGCAACAAACTCCCCCAAGGATACCACAGCATGGATTCTCAAGTTTCCATACATCAACTTTCAAAAAAGTCTGTACGTAGGAAAACAAGATCTCAAGTGGGGTTTACCTGACATCAAAGGAAGAAATTCAAACTATTTTTTTTAAGTAACAATAAATCATAGTTTCTGTACCAGTAATCTAATTAAGAAAAAAACCCACCACCACCAAAAAACCCCAATGGAACTGGAAATACCAGGGATAAACTGGGAAGAAGAAAACATGGATCTAAACTGAACAAGTTCTGCCTTTCCACCCACAGCTACATGCAGCGGTGAAACACGTATTTCACATAATACAGGGAAGCAGGAGCAGGCACTAGCAAATTCTGCCTTGGGAAGGTATCAAGATATACTTAATAATACAGATGACAAAATGGGTAAGGGAAAACTGTGTTACTCACTGTCCATCACTGGTTTACTAATTGACATTAGAGACATAGATTTGGTCAGTGGAGATGAAACAGTGGAAGAACAGAAATTAAATCCTTGCGGCTGCGATGTTTGATGCATCTGCAGAACAGAAAATAACCACAGTGAGCAAATATGTTAAGAATGACAGCACCATCCCACCTTCAGAACACAGTTCAGTGTTTGCTTTTACTGAAATTCTCACTTTCAAACAGCAGAAAATTTAAATGATCCCCATATAAAGTATAAGGCAAGGACCATGAAAAATGTAATTGGTGTTGCACAGGTGAAATGCAACATTTTGTTTTGACTTCTAAGCATAAGACAATTAATTATGCAACAAACAGAGACTGACTGCATGACTTTCTTGCAAGATATTACAAGACAGATATTGTTAAGTGTCTGATGGCCACTGAAATTACTGCTGTGATTCCAGCTCCTCAGCATAACCAGACTGTTGTTCAACTTGGTAAAAAATGTGATGCTTAGCAGTCCATTCCCCAAAAACGCCATTCCTTAAAGCAAGAGAAGACATGAGAGTCTCAGCAGCTATACAGGCCAGATCTTGTAAGATGAGTTTACCGCCTTGATGAACAGCAGTGACTCTATGAGGTAAACACACTGGCTGGCTAATGATTCTGGCATGAACTCAGAAAATACTATGGCTCAAACTTCAAACTCAGAAATCCAGGATATTTATAGTATTTAAGACTGTAATTGCTTCTTTAATAAAAATAAGCAGAGTCTCATAATACTGTGGCCTATCTGACCTTAGCAGCTATCAAAGAGTCCTGCTCCAGAGAGATGGCTCTACATTTTCTTAATATGCAATTTGCTTAACTGTTGCTTATAATAATGGGCCTTTTGATTCTGGTTATGCCTATGAAAGAAAAAAAGTCTTTATTTTTCCTCCTATGATATGAAAATAAACCTGAAAACGTTAACAGATAAATTACTACGTGGTACTTGCGTGTATTTCATGACTGCAAAAGGCAGCATAAGCATTGATCGTGGAAGCCTTGCAACACCTGCCATTGATAGTATCCCTAATTCCATGCTAAAAAGTTATTAATTTTTCCAGTATTAGTCACGCAATCAGTGGATGAAAACTGGGAAGTTTCTCGTTCTCACCCTAAGACTTCGCCTATCAACCATGTTTCCCCAAAGAACCAAGTAACAAATTTAACACTGTGGAAATTCCTCCGTGTTAAAGATTGAAGATTTTAATAATATTATATATGTAAGAGTGAGACTGTCACTTGGGAAGATTGCTTCCAAAACACTGATGTAGCATTGTCTATACATTTAAGAGTTGTTAGACAGCTTTACCTGGTGATCATAGTCTCTGATTTCTCCCTGCTCCAGTTCTTCAGTGAGCAAGACCAGGGACCCGCACTGATTGTTGGCAAGTGGACTCCGTCTGAGGTCTTTGGAGCTCAGAGAAGAAGCCTCCAAGTTTGCAGAAGGCTTCTTGCTCTCTCCAGAATCTCCAGCAAGGCCTTCTAGGCTGTAACTGAGGAGAAACCACGGAGGTTAGATGTTGACAAACTCTTAGGGACCAATGCCTTTCAGCACAGAGCACCTTCGAGTGTAAACCACAAGGCAGTCACTAACTGAACTGTGCAGGGAAATGCTGGCGTTATTCCTCAGCATGACACTTCTCAACGATCAAGTGCAGATAGCAGTGGAGGGGTTTCTGTTTCCTCCAGAATGAATAACAGCATCATTGTGCCTCTAATGAGACATTCTAGTTGCTTGAATGAACACTCGAACTCCTAGTCAACAGCACTGCCTTCTGGGTGGGTTTTTTTCCTTATTTTTCTTGAGCAGTGCACAGGAAAATCTAGAAACACCCCTTCTAAAGGTTCTGATATTTCCACATACTCTCATTATCAGCTTTTTATTAGGCTCTTCCTTGGAATAACGGCACTCAAATAAACTACCTCACATAGTGCCTGTCCTGGAACAACACCCCTCCCAGCAGCCACAAAATCAGCTCTGGGCTGACTGTGATGTTCATCTCTGCAGACACATCCCCTGAATCTAATTAGCACTTGCCACTGCACAAAGCTTTGGTACTGCTAAGGCCCTCCTTTCTGCCAAAACTGGTTTCTTTTTTCCCTTTTCTCAGTTTTTTGTTTGTTCATTTTTAATTCAATAAATGGTTTTTTCCATCAGCCCATCAATTCTATTTTATCATTTGCTGTGGAAATTAGGTGTTGTCCAATGGAGCCAGACATAATCAAAGCTAAATAAAATACCAAACTTTTGCTTGCAGAATTGGTAGCAATAAAAGGTTTTGCCAACCTCTGCAGAGATAGCTGCTGATAGATAAGTGACCTCTACAGAAAGATGCTGCTCACCTACACAAAACACCTCCTCTTTCACCTGTGACTATTCCCATCCAATGTATCTTGGCCCTAACAATCTGCGTGTGACCCTCCTGCTTCTCAGGCCCAAGCATCGATAAACCCACTGCACTGCCCGTTGGGGCTAATGTGCAAGATTTACAGATTCACCTCCCAGTACACTAGCACAGCCCCGTGGCTGATGTTTGATTTGAAGCTCACAAAGTCCTGCTGGTTTGAAGCAAGGCCTGCCCTGGATATATATCCCAACCTGAGGCTAATCATGACATCTAAGTGGCCAACAAGCTGTCATATAAACAAATGAAAGGAAAACACACTATAGACTGTACAGATTATTTAAGCAACCAAAGAAGTTTTAAATTCAGGTAGACTTGCACAGTAGTGATTAATGTTCTGCATTCCTTTAGAGGCATTAGGTAGCTGATAAATATGCACCTTCAAAGAAACACTGCAATAAACCTTGAATAAGAAGATTTAATAAGTTTGTAAAGATTTTTTTTCGTAGTAGTTAACGAGAAAGAAGACTGGTTAAGGCATTTACAATTTAATCTGCTTTAGGAAGATTTGGACTCAACAATGTGTATCAATAGCAGGCATTACAAAGTTTATTCTAAAACACTTGCAGAGAGAAATCAGTCCCATTTATACTGATTACTTAGGGCAGAATAATATTTATTTTCTTGCATCCCAAGGTGGTAACAACATTACATAGTGTGGAAAAAAACCCAATCATATAGTTTGTTCTGACACAAACAGCTCAAAACTGAAAATATTAGCTCATAAAATAGTTATCAGTGGGCGATTCTGGTCTGTAATGTGATGGTTGGGGTATACAGACCATATGCAATTAAATCAGGAACGGGAAGGACAGATAGACTTCTTTCTCAATATCTGGTCTTCACAAAAAGAGTCTAGTAGCTCTACCCACAACTAGCAAGAACAGCCAGGGGAAAGCTATAAAGCTATAATATCTGGGAGACCAGCTTCCAGGCAACATCAGGTAAAGAACTGACCTGCAAGCATCATTCTCAACTCTGGGACTTTCTATAGTAGATGCAAGCTTTAAGTACCTGGAAATTTTCATCAGTGGCTATTACATTGTTTTGGGTTTTTTTTCCACAGAAAATTTTACATGATTAGTCTCTCTGAAGAAAAAACTAGATCTTTCAATTTACAAAGAGCAAGTCTGTATGAACTTAAATCCTTTATGAGATCCATCCAGAACAAAGCGGTGCTGAATCACATTAACTCTTGTTTTGATTCTCTGGCTGTCACAGTTATCGTTACAATCACTGCTGCAAAAAAACCACACCTTAAAACCATCACGGAATAGAGCAGCTCAAACCAACAGCGAGGCCAATGGAAAGCAGCCACCACCTTCATCTGCACCCCAGTGCAGCAAACCCATTCCCAAGACTAATTGCTGAAAAAGCAGACGAAGCAAACGCAGGCGTGCACGCTTCAGACAGAGCAGCAGGGAAAAAGGTGAGGCACAAAAAGCTGACGACAGGGTGTTCGCAGTGCTCCTTTGCTGCTGCTGCACGTTTATTTATACCGTACCTTCTACAAGAAAAGTCAGGACCCATGGCAATGAACTGTACACCAGAGGGACACCAGCTCAAACTAGGAACATCAAAAGAGGCAAAGAAAGGAAAAGGGCTGTCATTATCGGATTGTTATAGAACAGGGGAAATGCTAAAAACTCTCACTCTTGCATACCTTAAAAAAAAAACCCAACAAACAACCAAACTCAGAAATAATGAAGTAGCTACTATATATTTCTGGCTTCCAGAACACACCAGAGTGCCCCAAATGACCGAGGTTACCACCTAACAGGGAGCAGGACAGCCCATCCTTCCCCCAAACTGATCCCATAGGTGAGTATACAATGTACTGGAGAAACTGCTCCTTTTGGGGAGAGAGGTTATTTGGGAAAACAAGGCTGAAGCACACCAAAGCTAATTTCACACAAGTAGTCACACACAGCCCTTGTGTTAGTAATGATTAGTATTTTTCTGGTACCTCTCCTCCCCAGATCAGGAAAAGAATCCCTTACAGATATTAAATCATTTCAGTCCCCTCCATACAAGTATTAACAACCTCAGGATACACGGCGAAAAATAAGGAAACAGTTACACTCTTAAATGTTGCACAGCAAACCAGTGAAAGAGGATGGAATCAAAAAACAGGCTCATCATACTATTAGCTTGGGATTAAATCAAGAGTCCTTCCAAGAGGTCTTTGACTAGAAAACCTTTCAGCTCCCATACCCCAGAAGAGTCCTAAGTTGCATCATGAAAGACATAAGAAATGCAAATACAGAATGCAAATATTTTGGCTGTTATTTTAAATACTGCTTATGTTATTTTTTCTCTGTCAGCTTATGGCCCAACTGCAGATTTTGCAGACATAGAGAAATCAATCTTCTTGTCAGCTATGACATATAAAGGATCCCTAAATCCTGGAAAAGCTGTCCAGGAAACATACGTCGTCTGAAGGGAATTTTGCATCAGCACAGATCTGCCTGCGCAGCACTGCACAAGTCCTGCTCCCAGCCCCTGGCCTGCGATCCACACAAGGAGAGGACAAGGCCAGAGCAGGCTTTGTTCCAGGCCAGCAGCCTACAAAAAGGACAGAACAAGTCTAAACATCCCTGGGCCAGGATATGTGAATGCCAGAAGCCTCAGAAGGCACAGAGGAAGGTTAAAGCCACCGACTGCATCAGTTCATGTCAAGTCCTCGTATAGTTTCCACACATAGAACAGCAATGGAAACATTCAGGAAGGGTTTGATGGTTGTTCAATGGTGGGGTACAGATAATTGCAACCTGTTTCATTAGGGATATTAATTGGGTGAGGATATACCCAAAATACCTGTGCTTTGCACCCCAAAGCTCCAGGTATGCTTCACCAGTAGCTCCCAGCACAGTACCATAAGCATTCTTCATGAAGACATACCTTCCCATAACATGCCAGTATTTCCAAGTACTTCATCATCCAACTAAACCTGGAATTGTCCAAGGCCAGGCTGGATGAGGCTTTGAGCAACCTGGTCTAGTGGAAGGTGTCCCTGCCCATGGCAGGGGGGTTGGAACTAGATGATCTTTAAGGTCCCTTCCAACCCAAACCGTTCTGTGATTCTATGACAGACCACGGTGGCAGATATAGTATTAGCGAGGGATGGGGGGGGGGCTAAATACTTTCTTGAGATCATACAAGAACCAAGGTCTGGCCAGAGTAAACCCATCTTCATCATCCACCTCAGTCTGCACTCTCAGGCTTGAGTTCAGCCACCCAGCTGGTCAGTAAAACCTGCCTGGCAGAACCTAGATGGAGGCTAGGAAAGTATCCCAAGGAATTTATCATTCGTGTTTCACCTCTCCTTGCTTCCCCTCAGCCATCATGGGGGCTGGAACTAGATGATCTTTAAGGTCCCTTGATGATCTGCTTGTGGCCCCAAGACTGCTGGGCCTGGTGGACCCTTGGAGTCAACATCAAGTGATGCTGACTTGTTTGCAAAAGTCAGTAATTCTTGTGTAGTAACTTTTCAATTGAAGAAAAGAGGATTTTCCTTCCTAAAGGAACGATGCAACATTCACACCAAATAGTGCACTTTAAAAGATGCCTCTGTTCCTGACCACTGCTGTGTTACAGTGAGAATCCCAAAACCTAAAACTGCAGGGAAGGGCAAGAGTGGAGGGAGGGAAGGAGAGGAGCCATGCATATATGTAGGAGGAAGTCTGGAAGTGGTAGAAGGTCTCAGAGAGAGAAAAAAAAAAAAGACCTTTTGGCAAAGGCTGTGGAAAGCAGTCTTACAGAATTACAATCCTGCTGGGGAGCCACCCACAGTCCGTTGGCAACGCCATAAAAACTGAACGAGATGAATGCAGAGCATGCAAAACCCCTTTACAGAAGACGACGTGGGGAGGGGGGATGAGCTATTATATACATCAGCCTTGTGGGAGAGCATAAACTGTTGGAATTAGTTTCAGGCTGTTGCTCTGCAACCAGGGTTAGAGAGGAGGATACCAAAACGGTTGGGAGGCCAGGAAAAAAACCCCAAAACGAAACCAGAAAGAATGCTTATGAAAGAATTACCACACGTTTCAGATATGACTAGGTATTTTAGGTTGCCTATTTGAGACATTTTCTTTATTCTACATGTAAGTGCAGTGTTTCCAGACATGATGACTCTAAATACTAACACAGCTCCTACAGAGGAGCCTTAACAGACAACTGGTAAAAAGATGTTGATTTGCATGAGCTGAGGAGCACTGCACTTCCTGCACAGTGATGCAAATAAAGTGGTTTCGTAGAAGTAGAAATCCATGTTTGCTCTTGTGCCTTTTTTAAAAATTCGTTTTTAAGACCCCTCTCCTGAGCTGTACAGCCCTGCTCAGATGGCTTATTTATGCTGATGCATGCTAAGGCACGGTGGGTTTTTTTGGTAATAACATCATGGTAACATTTTTTCCATGTGTGTGTTTACACACATATAACCCTATCCATTCCAAGGGACGTGAAATCCCAAGTTAACCTGCCACAGGCGAAGAGGTAGCAGGCTGTGGGAGATAAGAGGTTGACCCACTGATGGGGAGAGGTTAAACTTGTCTTTTCTTTTAGCCTAAAAATGTCTAAGTGTGGACAGTCCACATGTCTGCTGTGTCAAAAATTAAGTGTCCTATTTTAAATGTTAACAGACGACACAAAGGTTACGTGAGTGAAAATGCCTATCTGCGTGATGGATGAGGAACTGCAAGCTTGCTATACAGGAGAAAACCACGTGGAAGTAAAGAAAAAAAACATATCTTAATTTCTATTTTTTTTTTTTTTTTTTTAGGAAGATGGTTATAATAAAAGCAGCAAAAGAGCAAAATTAAAGCCATTTAATTCAACCAGCTGCAGATCTTCAGAGTATTCTCCAACTCTGAGATCGTGTCTGATGCATCCCCTCCCCAGGTGCCTCTCCTGCAAGTCTTGGCAGGAGTCTTGGATGTGCTTTAAATCCAAATTACGCACATGCTCGCAGGTAAACAATTCTTTTAATACAACTCCAAATCTTACTTATGGCAAAGGCCAACAAAACGATATCGGAGATTTCTCCAGTTTATTAACCTATCGTACTGGAGAAAATGGCTTGAGCATGTGCTCGTGGGTCAGAAAAACTGCCCTGGGTCAGACTGGAGAGGGAAAGCAGCCAAGCGGGATGCGCAGCGCCAGTGCTCTGAGAGGTACTACAGGTTTACTACCATGACAGTATGGAGTTAGTAGACATTCAAACGCAAAACAGTCAGTCACTGTTAGTTGGCTTTGTACCTTCTCCTATGAATGGGAGGCTTCCTTATACCATCCCCCAGAACTCGCATTGAACTGAAAATGAATCATGGAGAGTGGGTCAGCAGCTTGAATGGAAAAAAAACCCGAACAAATGGCAGCTGAAGGAACAACATCCCTAACCCATGAACACAGAGGGAATGGACATACAGAGAAAACACAGCATTAAATACTAAATGAAGTAATGGGTCTCTCTTTTCCTCCTCTCTCCTTTTTTAATGAATAAATCTGCTTTTGGTGGGTTTGGGGTTTTTTTTTGGTTTGGTTTTTTCTTTTTGGTACAGAAAGAAGGTTTCACAGGTACTGACCCCGTTACAACTGAGCTGCTGCCAAAGTCAAGTCAGTCTAGGTAAGGACAAACCATCTGACAGAAGCTGTTAGCAACCTTGACCAACACCAGCTCCAGTTTCGCAGCGCTTAATCCATCAGTGAAAAATGCCAGCGTTTCTGTCCTCAGACCCGAGCGTTAAGAACACTGCACCATTGTTGAAAGACAGGCATTTCAAATCTGCTATGAATGTCAGGAATTAAGTGAAGGATGAACATCCTTTTGTGGCAGCTTGTTAGTTTTCTTTGTATCTTTAACAGCAAAATGTAGACATGAGGATTATCCATGAAGTGCATTTGCGGAGAGAGGGGAAGCGGAGGGGTACTGAGCATGTTTTAACGTTTTATTTAAGATGATTTCTTCTGATTTCTTTCAGGTTCTTCATTTCTTCTGATCTTTTTTCTGAACAACCTTTTATGCTCATCCCTCTTACACACAGAAAACTTGTAATGCTGGAAAAGACCAAATTCTACAAAACCTGATTTTTTTCCGTAGGCTCTTCAGGCCCTGTATCAGCAGCTCTATTTAAGCTTGACCTGGATACCCCTTCCACTGTGGGAAAGACTTGTTGGTGTGGATAGGTCTGGACCAGGCCGCGAGTCCTTTGCTAGGGCAGGAGTCACCTCTCATAGCTTGGCTGATGCCACCCCATTCCTCTTCCCAGCTGTGCAGCCCAGCTCTAGTCCTTGGGGTTTAGTGGCAATTCCACTTTATGTGGTTCATTTTCTGCTCATTCAGTGAGTGCGAACTCCTCATCAACAAAGCAAAGTGCCACGGGTGCCCAAGGAGAAGAGGAAGCTTGGACAAGGGCTGGCAGGCAGAGGGAGCAGCACAGCTCCTGCCCATCAGCACAACAAACTTTAGCTAAGGCTTGTGCTCCGTGTTACTTCCCTTCCAAGGTTTGCAAAAGCCAAGTTATTACAATAAGGGCTTTTCCCCTTTAAATGGAAAAGTACCTATTGCATGTGAAATAAATAAGGAAAACACCCTGAATTTATATGATTTGTATGAAAGTCAATTGTTTGGGCTTCACTTCCTCAGTATTTGTTGTTGCTCACTAAGCAACCAGAATCTCAACATCACAACAGCCACGTAGGAAAAGAACAAAAAAAGAAAAAAAACCCCAACAAACCCAAATTAATCTGTTTCCTATGGAACAGAAACATAAAAGCAAACAGAAACCAAATCAGCAGCAAAGACCCACACAGCTTTGCTTTTCTAATTAACCAGTGTGACAGCTATCCTTATGGAGCAGCAGCTGTATCTAAGAACATATGAGAATAATTACTCTTCCTTTAACTCAAATTTTCTTACATTTACAATTAATGTATTTTCCCATATCAGAAACAGCCTCCCAAGTCTGATGCAGAAGAATTTAACCCCATCTGTTAAGTGTTAGCCAGTAATTGCCAGCTATGCAGTTTATTACCCTCAGAAATCCTTACATAACAGGTCCTACGCTTAAAAATAAATCTCTCTAAATGAGTTTATGAGCTTATGGACTCAGTCTGTCATAAACCTGCATGCTGTCTTTTGCAGCTTTACAAAGATAGGTATTACTTAATTTCTTTAAATATTACCTGGGGAACAGAAATTAAGCAAATAAAATGTAGCAGTGCTAAACAACAACACTAATAACAACAACAACAATAATACCATCTTTCACCCTATGTTGCTATGTTTCTGAATGTTTTTCAACACTGGCTTTAAAATCTGAAGGGTCTATGATACTCCTCAGTGACATGCACACTCCCAACATCTAAAGGATGCATACATATCGGATACGAGGCTGCTGCCCTCACTGGATTGTCCAAACTGGGCAGTAACAACACACCAAGTACCCACTATGAGTGGTCATTTTTTTAATTTAATGGCATCACCAAGTGCAATGACTCCATTTATCTTAAAAGCAGACCCGTAGCCATGAAGACAGCAGCAGGCAGTGTGGAGAGCAGCACTGTGCTGCACGCCTAAGCCTGCAGCCTCTGTAAGCTGCAGGTCTACACTGGAGGGGTGGGAGGCTACGGCACCCTGACCCTGCTAAAACAATTGGCAATTAAAAACCACTGACCAAACCTTCACTGGTTTCAGAACACGCAGGGTTTGACCCCAAGCATTTGGCAGCCCAGATGCTGAATGGTGCACAGACAGTGGGGAACCATACACCAACTACCATCTTGGTGTGCATCTTCCTTCACCTTTTTCCCCACTGAGAATGGGGGGCTTAGCACCTTTTCTTCCTTCAGCCACTTGCCAACAGCAGCTACATGATCACATGGCTGTTAGACCTCTCCCTCTTGTGTCTTCTGAAAGAACAAATGAGAAAACTTCCCTTCTGAATCTTCTGGGCATCACTGGGGACACTGGTGATGAGTTGGGTGGGACTTACTGTCCATGAGACTGAGGGGGAGCCAACTCCATGAAACAGGGACTACCCACTCTCACCATTATGAGGAGCCTCCCTACCTTTTTTTAAAACCCTGGTACCTATGCTCTCTCTTACTAAAGTCAGAGAAATAATGGTTGTGTTTATTTTGTGGCCAATGAGATTTACCACTCCAGTAATTCCTTTAACAAAGCCCTTGGTGTAGAAAGAGGTGGTGACAGATCAAATGGAAGACATGTCTCAAGGTAATTCCATTTGCTCTGCAAAGCTCAAGCACACTGTAGGTATTAAGTACTTTAATCCTGAAGTTAATTTCAAAACCAAACATACATTAGGAGATTGTTTTCACCCCTTTAAGTGAAAAAGAAACAACCAGAAGTGACATCCCGGTTTCCTGTTTTATCATGTCGAGTCTAAAGCTTAGATAAATATGCACGAGTGGGTGCAAAGTAAATCAAAGCAGCTCTTCACTCACCTCCTTTGATTTATTTCTGCTTCATTGGTGGCATTTTTCCCCGGCCCCCAGCTGTGTCGACGGAAAGGTGACAGTGGCCGCATGGAGTTTCGTAAGACAGAGGAATGAGTGGGTACATCTGTGATACTATCCAGCTCCTCTTCCTTCTCTCCTCCCTCTGAGGCTGCCATGTTGCTGCAGCTGCCATCCAGGCTGTGCCTGTCCTTTGGCTGGACAAAGTTCACCATCGGTGGGAAGGGAAGGAATGTGTCGCTGCCCAGGGATGAGTTCCTCTCCAGGGACATGGTGTCATCAGCAGAGGAACTGGAGCTGGTGACATCGCAGGCAGACTGCTCCTCTTCAGGCTGCTGTGGGTCAGGAAAAATAAAAAATGTATTAGAGTAGAATCACAGACTGGTTTGGGTTGGAAGAGACCACTAAAGATCATCCAGTCCAGCCGCCCTGCCATAGGCAGGGACATGGTTCACTAGGTCAGGTTGCCCAAAGCCCCATCCAACCTGGCCTCGAACACTTCAAATGAAGTCAATTCATTTAACATTTTAAATAAATGCAAATACTTTATATTTCACACAAGCTGAGATGTCTCCTAGTTGATAGCATGAGGCAAATCAACCATCACAACAGTGAGACTTTTTGCTCTGGTTTTAAGAGAGGTCGAAATCCTCTGCAGAGCAATCTCTGCCCCTGCACGAGTCCCTAGCTGCCATAACCCTGGGCTCCCAAGTTCAGGTCCTCTCCTCCCTGCCTTCCTTTCTCCAATTCCACATTTCATCTTGCACAGCAAATCCTGCTCCTCTCACCATTTCTGGCTGAACCTGTTATCAGTCAAGGTGCCATAAAACCGCTGACGGTTTACGGAGAGCGATGACTGGGAAACTGGGTTATCATGACTCCTGATGACAAACTCCAGCCTCTCCTGGGGGACCCGGGATGGATTAGTAGCTCTCAGCCATGAGGGTTCAAGGACAACATATCGTTGCATTGCATCATGCAGCACGAAAGGGACAATTATTCAGCAGCAGAAAACAGAAAAAATAAAGCCTTAAATCCCATCCCCCACTACTTTCCATTAAGCAGAGAGTTAATGCCAGCGTTTGCAGCATTTTTCAAATCCAACCGTAATTGATAGCGTTCCACCGGATGAGCTGCCCTGTATTAGAGGTCTTGCGTCATTGGTTTCGTTTGCTCCAAAAGCAGTAAGTGGAAGCCAAGCTAGTTCTCTTTGGCCAAAGGCCACACGCTGACCATACAGCCCGAGAAGAGCCTGCGCATATTCTGTGTGCCCCGTGGCTCGCATGAAAAAACACGAGCATCTCTCTGACATCACCTTCCGTCTCAAATGGTGTTTGCCCCGAGGGACTGACGTGGGAAGTTTCAATTTATTCTCCTGCAGAGCCCTGCACTGTATCATTTAAAATAATAATAGGCAGAATGATCTGTCAGACCATACATAATAGACTATTCAGCAAAGCCACAGCGGTTAATTGTCTTCAAATAGCAGGCTTGGTGGGTCTCAGCAGAAGCTGAGTGCTCAAGGAGCTGCAGGCTGTCAGCTCTCATTTGGCAGAAGTCAACGGGCTACGAAACCCCATTCCCAGAAGGGAGAGATGGGCATCAAAACCCATGGAGGGCAGGATGAACGGAAGCGGTGCTGCCCCACAGCAGGCCTCACCTTGGATCCCACTGCCCTGACTTCGCTCGAGCGTGGTGGTGTTAAATGCTCCAGACACTTCTGCTTTTCTGTGCTTCTGATGGGCACGCGTTACAAGCTAAAAGCTTCTTGTTAAACTGAATAAAAAGACTCTGAGATGTTTTAAAAGTATTCTAACCAAATATTTCGCTATTTACAGGGAAGCCCCGTTTCCAGTTTGGCTATTTTTTATTCTCATTTTGGTTTAACAGATACACGATAATGTTCCTAAGGTGGTTTAAATTAGCTGCTGTCGCACTCTTGCCCCTCTCCCATCCATCAAAGTAAAAAAAAAAAGGGGGTGGGGAAAGACAGCGCCCACAGCACAACACCGAAGTACAATATACCTTTCACACACAAAATATTAAAAAACACACTAAAAATATATCCTTCCCAAGCATGCATTTCAGGGTGAGGAATGCAAAGATTAATGGTGAATTTGTGTAATTACTTTAATAATAAACATACCGTAAACTATTGGATGTGACACGTGTAAATATAAGTTAAAATAAGAGAAAACTGAAATGGATGCACTGTAAAGTTTTTGATGATGTCTGGCTTTATTCAAGATAATCTGATATTTGTGTGAGTCATGATGAGACCTTACTGAATTGCTTAAATCCAGACAAATTAAGTAGTTATTATGTGGATAATAGTCCTTCAGTAGAGGAAACAGTCTGTTTCACTTTTCTGAGACACAGGAAAATACCGTTAGACATGAGGGCAGCAGAGCAGGAGGAGAGAGGACTACCCGCCCGCTCCACAGTGGGAAGGACGGGACAGTTTGCAAACATGAAATCCAGATGCAAATCTAGTGACAACAGTGCAGAACATCATACTACATAGGGAGGAATTAAAGTAAAAAGAGGAAGTTTTGTTTCCCAGATAAGAATACTGCTCCAGTTTAAAATGCACAACAAAACCCACCTAAGGGAAGATTTAGGGTGTCTATTGTAAAGTGCAGTTCAAAAAGATATTTGAAAAATGCAAAGTATATTTGGTCCATTTTAACTTTTACCTTGATCATCAGAACCACAGAACACAATAAACAATTCCCTTGAACTTGCAGCCCATGCTTATTCCTCTAAAAATATTCTGTCTTCATTCAATTATTATTATTTTTTCTTTTAAACAAAACCAAATAGTATCAAAGATCAGGACTCTGTCTGCAAAATGCCAAGCGTGGCTGACATCTGAGCAGCATCTATATTGTAGCAAACTGCAAAAAATGAGCTACCTGGCCAAGTGCCAGTAAACACGCACTGCTCTTTATTCTTCTTTGAGTAAGAAAACACCCTCTTTGCAGAATAGAAAAGGTTCTCTAATGTGTTCTTTTCCAACAGGAAAAATAAAGCATTAAATGAGATTAATTTTCCTCAAGTTAGGCTTGCTGCACTGCACCTCAATGAATTCAACCGTTAACTGTGACCACAAAACCCATGGCTAAAAGAGCCTTTACAGACATGTGCTAATGGGCATCTTCTTGGCCTTCACAAAAAGCACTTGGTGAGAAGTTAGTAAGAAAAAAATAAGATAAAAAAGACATAAGTGAGTTTTCTGAGAAAGAACGGACATATTTCTTCATGAATATGAAATAAGATAAGAGAAATCACCAGGATGGTGGAGGCAGAGATAACTTCTTCAACTAAATTCCTCCCATCTGCAGGAGATCTTGATAATTGGAATTAAAATGCTCTTTCAATTGTTTTCGTGATGACAACACGCAAACTTACTCTGTCCTCCGATCTTCCACATGACAAAGACATTAAAGGTGTTACAGTGTTTAAAAAAAAAGATGAAAAATAATGAAACCCTGGCATCCTGAAGTGTATTTGGCATGCCATTGCACTAAAGGAGTCAACATGTTTGGTTGGCTGGGCATATAATCTAGCAGAGCCATTTTTCATTTGGATTTGCCTATGACTCCAGGCTCCCAAAAATTAACCTCAATAGTGGCCTCCTATTAATTTTTCATGATAATTTTTATGATTTGGAGTTGAGGTGTCTTCCCCTGGCGAAAGACTTTCTTCTTTAAACTTTTATTCCTTCAGGTATGGGGTTTTTTTTTGCATGTTTGCTGGGGGTTTTTTTGCTTTTTTTATTTGTTAAGAAACAATAATTCTGAAAAAATAAATGCAAATATTTATGTATTTGTGTATTTCCTTGAACAAATGAAAACAAAGGCAGAAATTAAACCGAGTTGAAGGGTTGCAACCCCTTCCTTTGACAATGCTCTGTGGGTTCCTGACTTCCCAAGGGCCTTTAGTCTGAATCATTTCCCAAGAGGCACATTAAAATCTTCCCAGTAACACTGAATTTCAGTGGCAGGTTAAAAGTTAAGATGAGCAAAGCGTATGGTCTACGCCCCAGGACACAGCCAGATGACTGTGAGAAATTACCTTATGCAGCATTAATCATCCAAGGAGGGTGTTGCAAAGCCTGCCCAGATGGCTGAGACGGAGAAGGAAAAGCAGGATGATGAGGACATGGGAATGAAGCACTGACACAAAAAAATAAAACGTTTTGCTGAAGCCTTAGACCTCATGTTGGAAGCGATTTTTGGAGTTCAGTGACGGCCTCTGAAGTGTGAAAACACAAGTCAGGTTTTAGTGTTAAAGCTCCCTGAACCCGGCAGCTCATGTTGGGCAGCTCAGCATATGTCTGTCCAGGCATAAAATCAGGAGACAGGCATAGGAGACAGCGAGGAGATGGTAAGGAGCCCGTGCACCCAGCACCAGGGACAGTTTAAAGTACCTGCAGAGCAGGTGAGCACACAGACCCCAATTCTCCATGGTCCTGGGACAGAACCAGGGCTTAATCTCCATGAATTTCAAGCGATGCCTACAGAAGCAGCCCAGAGACCCTGGACAGTTCTTCCTAAATTTCTTCAAGTCCATTCAGCAGTTAACGGATTTATACAATAATATGTAATCAATGTAACATTCTGGGGTTTGTTTTTGGGGTTTTTTTTGGTGTGGGTTTTTTTTTTTTTTTTTCTGGGTCTCAGTGCGTTTATCGGGGGGGATGCTTGGCCCTATCCTTGGAAGTATTCAAGGCCAGGCTGGATAAGGCGTTCCTCACCCTCGTCGAGTGAAAGGTGCCCCTGCCCATGGCAGGGGGGTTGGAACTAGATGATCTTTAAGGTCCCTTCCAACCCTAACCATTCTGTGATTCTATGAATCTATAAAAAAACAGCTCTAATAGACAGAAGTTCAATTCTTGCTCCATACAAAGGAGAAACAAGAACAAGACTAGTAATAACAATAATCATCATGACACTGAAAGGTTTGAGATCCTCTTTTTATTCATAAACACGCTCTCTCTCTTCCTGATTTGATATGGAAATTGTTCCATTTAATAGGCTTATAACTAACCAGACACAACCAAGACATGCATCTTATAATATTACTCAGAAGAAAAATTACATCCAGCTCTTATTTTAGTGGTTATTAAAAAAAAATTATTACTTGCATTTCTATCAGCTGGGCTCAAGAGTGGGGGGGAAAAAAAAAAAAAAGATTGAATTAAGGAACAAGGTGGCAAGACTAAACCAGTGTCTCTGGGTCTACTCAAAATAACCTTGACTGTAGAAAAGGTACTAAGGTGAATTCTGAGAAAGGAGACAAGGAATAGAGTTAGTCAGCAGAGACACAAAAAGCAACTGAGGTTGAGATTAGCTTTGAACAACTTCCTAAACTCAACTCAGGAACCTTTTGAACCCATTTGTAAATAAAGTCTGCAATCCACTGCATAATGAGAACAATGCAAAGGCTGCCAAATTCAGAAATTATCTTTCTACAAAGCAAATAATTTCCTCTCTCTGCCTGCTCTCCACTGGTAACGGAACATTTGCTTTCCCCACCACCTCCTCTTTTTCCCTGCAGCATCCCTACTACACTGCGTTACCTATTCTTCTTAAGTTTTACTTTTTCTCTCTCATCTTCGGAGAGGGAAACTTTCAACATAAGAATGGGAAAAAGCTAAAATACTGCACAATATAGAACGTGTTGTGCTCCCACAGCACTCCTCTCCCACACATCCCCATACAAACATTAAGTCAGGCTCAAATGGCAGTTGTTTGTCATAATTTGTGCCACTCTACACAAGAAAACTGAAGACAGTCTTCTGCTCTGCCAAACAGCCTTATATCCTCACAATCCAGGGTCCCACATCACTTGGAGAGTGAGATGGGAAAGCTGTGCCCTACCGCATGCATTAAGGATGACTTGACTGTTCATTTATAGCACATGAGATCACTTAGCTTGGGCTGTGGTGTTTCCCGTCCCACTGGAAAATATTCACCATCATCTGATTTGATTTAAGCAAACAGAATTTTGTTTCATTAAATACATTTCTCTGAAAGCAAGTGTGAAACCTACTCCAAAAGTTTGGTTTTTCAGAGCAGGAACCGTGCCTGCTCAAACAGGTAAGCTGGAGCTGAACCTAAGTGTGTGAGTTCATGGAGCTGAGACCAACGTGATGGCTGCTCTAAGGAAGGTTCACATCCTCTTTGATTCTGCATCCCTCTATTCTTTCTGGGTGCTTTTTCATCATCTACTTACGGCAGGAAGAATAGAAATTACCAGTAAGATGATTCTTAAAAAGCAAAACCTAATCACTCTCTGCTTAGATTCAGGCTGCTCTGATGCAGACTGCAGAAGAGCGATGCTAAAGGGAGGCATCCTCTGTTCAAGAGGCTGACTCTGAACCTCAGGTCTCACCCACTCCTCCTTCCCCTTCTCGACCGTGAGCAACACAAAGGGCACAGGGATGACTAAGGTTAGATATGACTTCTATTGTTGATTTTAAGCAAACCTGAAAACATTTTCCTTCTACTTGCATGCAAAAAGGCACTAGAGGTATGTTGCCTAGGCAACAAAACTATTCATTGGAATTGGCTTTAAGTATCAAGAGTGTTTCCTTCCTATCCAGGGAGTCACAGTGAATTCACAGAAAAACACCATCTCCTCTGAGAAGTACAGTATATGATTCTGAAGGTGTCAGTGCAGAGGTCAGGGCGTGCTGGAGAAAAGCCCTTTGTTACATTAGTTCAAGATGGCTTTCATACCATCTGTGCAATCCCTCATGACCTTGCAAGGAAATCCACCTTTTCAACTGTTCCTCTAGCACCTGATTTTCTCTTGGACAGTCCAAATTGCTTTCATCTTTTCAACATCAGGGGCTGCACAGTTTTTGGAATTCTGCTGCAAGTAAATACATCCCTCATGTTGCTGCATCTGAAAAGAGGACCAGATCCTTCCTACCTATTTTGTTCCAGGATAATCACTCCCAGGTTTCTAACTCACCAGTGAAACCAAGATGATCTGCATCTGCAGTACAGGTTTATCAAATCATGACTGAGAGCTTTTTTAACCATATCCCAACCAGGCTTTCCTACCTTTCCAAAGACAAGGTCTTCCATCCCATCACCAGGCAAGGGGAAGAGGTCAGACTCGCTCCCAGACTCTCTTTTATGGACACCCTGTGATGAGGCACAGACGCTACTCAGCCCATCCTCCAAGAAGTTCTCACATTCTAGGGAGCAAAGCAGAAAGAGTTACAACCTGATGTTTTCTGCAGCATCCATCCATCCAACTTGCATGCTCTCAGCAAATTCAAGGATTTAAAAGCAACCATAAACACAGCTTTATCAATTGCGTTCAACTCCCAAAACTGTGAATTTCCAAACGATTTCTTCAAAAGTTTATAACTCCTTTTCAGTGCATCCTCAAAACACAGGGTGCAAACAGAAATTCTGCATTTAACAGCCATATATGGTTGTAGCTTGCGGTGCTGATAAATGCACCATGTATCAGGTACCCCACGCTGAGCATAACAGGATGTTTCCCATCGATTACAGCAACTGCAAAATCAGATTCATATTCAATAAATGTAGAAATATAACTTGACAATATTTGCTTTCTTTCTCAATTAAAAACAATCAATTCTCTCTAACTGCCAATTTAAACTGGTGCTTAGAGTGGGGATGATTATTTCATTGCTTCTTTTAGACTTCTCAATGAAAAAACACCAGTAGGAATTCTATGACAAGCTTTACTATTTTTAAGATTCAAAAATAAGTGTTTTTAAAAATTGTCAAGCTTTCATAACTCCCGAAATTGAAGGATAAGCATACTGCGTCTCTTTTTTCTAAAATGCTTCCAGCTGTTTGTATTGGGGTGATCAGCAGCACAGAAATAGACTGCAGCCACTGAGAAAGCCCTTCCTGTCCAAAACCTTAACAGACATGTATTTGCACGAAAAACGTCTGTATATCATTTCATTTGTTCAGCCTTCAGGCAAAAGTATTAATGATAATTTTGGCAATAACTGAACATTCTTTTCTCCTAACTCAAAATATTTTCTTAATTATTAGTATTTTTTAAAAATAAGAAAGGTGTTATTTTGCAACCTGCTCTAACTAACCAGATCCAAAATATACTTGGCTCCCTGGAGACGAGCCATGGCCGTAAAATGCTGGATCCCTCTTAAATTATACCTGACTAACTCCAGCCCTGGCGATGTCAAACTTAAACATCAATGCTCAGGTAGCTCGAAGCCATATTTCCTCCTCCCCATCCTTAACCTGCTCCTGACAGCAGCTATCAACCACCACAGCTGCTGCCCAGCCGATGGGAGCAGCTCCACTGCCGGAGAAAATAATGCTAATGAACTGATGGCAGCGGGGTTGCCCCCGTTTAGGGCAGGGGGGAGCTGAAGCTGGTCGGAAACCCCATTACCCCGTAGGGGAGTTTCCACACTGAGGAGAATCGTAAAAACACTTATTGGAGGCGGCACGCCTGCTCTCCGGTCCTGTTCCCCTTTCGGTAAACCTGGAAAATCTGAACTGCTTTTCCATCACTGAGGGGAAAAGGGAGGGGGAAGAGAAGGGGGAGAAAGGGTGGGAAGAAGGGAAAAGCAAAGAAGAGACGGAGAGGCTGTAAGGGAGTGGGCCAAGGTGCCGGCCGTCCAGCTGGCAGCCGGTAGAGCATGTCCGCAGCCCAGACTGAAAAACAAAGGGGCTCGAGCCACGTTCCAGTGGAAAATCAGCAGGGACGGTCCAGATGTGCCAATGGAAGGATACCCTGCCCCGACGATAAATCACCACAGGCAGCGAAGCCTCCTCTGCAGGAGCCTCCGAGGGATGGAGATGCAGCAGTAGGGAAGGACAGTGAGCAGCAGAGTGATGGGGATCCCCCCACTCCCCAAATGCTCTCTTCCCTCCCTTCTCCTTTACATTCAGTGGTCTGGGGTGGATCTTCCCCCCTCCTTTTCTCAGTTAGCTCACTGGGGTTGTTTTCTTTGATTTACACTGCACAGGCATTGCACAACGCTGTGTCTCGCACACCCGTGACCTGGCAAGCGCTGGTGACAGCCCTGCCACGACCAGGGGACTGTGACCCCCATCACACACCCACCCCCAGCTCGCTGCACACGCTGGACAAGCACAACTGTGCTTATCCCGCTCCTCTCCGTGGACGTGCAGGTGAAAAACACACGATGATGTAACATACTTCTGCACACAATATGGAGTGGAAAAAGAAATTACATATTAAAAAGCCCTAGAAGAAAATTTCCAAGCAGTGCTTTTACGTAGATTTTCCAAAGCCTCATGTCCTCCAAGACAGGGCTGAGCCCTCCAATTCCATGCTGATAGGCCACGTATCTCTCACACTCCAGGCATTTTATTACTAAACCACTGACAGAAAATGAGAAGCCACGGTTTCTGGAGTTACCTTCCAGAAAGATCTGAGGACTCTGACCCTGCAAGCCACT
>NW_010272751.1:64778-65361 GCF_000690775.1 Eurypyga helias
AGTTCTAATTCCCTATCAAGCTGGGTATATTTGAGTTACCCACATTATGGCAGCTGGAGGTTTTATCGCTGTTAGATGTTGCCAGATTTTTCTTGCCCTCTCTACATTGCACAAGGGATGTGTGTGCAGTAAGGATGTCATTTCTAGGAAGGCCAGAACCTGCAGAGCCTGACATCTTCCTGTTGCTTTGGACAATACATTCATCAACTTAAAAACCTGTCTCATTGTGCTTGTGTTACAGACACATATTACTACAATTATTAATATATATTTGCATATAGGCCACCCAAGTACATAATTAATATTATATTTCCATAGTATGATATTGTATTAGAAAATTAGTATCTACCTAATAATGATCCACATGAATATGTCATTACAAATTTGGCAAGTCAAACGAGCATGGAATTTTGCAGCCAAATGGAACAAAGTAACTCTTGCCTGAAGCGTAAAAATATCATACCAAGAGTCAAGGGATTTGGGGATGCAATTCAGAAAGAAGCGGCATGGTGATACCACAGGTTCTCCTGTAAAACACTCTTGAAACTGCGATTCACTGCTGATGAGTGTTCTAAACGCAGGA
>NW_010272751.1:65407-77797 GCF_000690775.1 Eurypyga helias
TACGCTGGGAGCTACAATTTCTACCTAGAATAAACCGCCCAGGACAGTCACCCACATTAACCCTTTGAAAAGACTGAGTTTGAATTTCATATTGACACGAAGTGATCAAATCTCTGTTTTATTTTCAAGTGTCTCAGGTAAACTGAAGGAGATTAAGGTGAGACCCCTGCTCATATTAGGAGCAAGGCAAGAAGTGTCCTCCCTCTGGGAGCTACAATTTCTACCTAGAATAAACCGCCCAGGACAGTCACCCACATTAACCCTTTGAAAAGACTGAGTTTGAATTTCATATTGACACGAAGTGATCAAATCTCTGTTTTATTTTCAAGTGTCTCAGGTAAACTGAAGGAGATTAAGGTGAGACCCCTGCTCATATTAGGAGCAAGGCAAGAAGTGTCCTCCCTATGAACAGCCCAAGCAAAGTCACTATTCAGGGCCCTGATAAATTACTCTCTTTGTTTTGAACATTCATAAGTCAGTGAAAAGAAATGCTTTCTTTCTTATCTTGGACACCAACCCCTCTTTGAAACTTGCCCAGACAAGATTTTCTGTCCCAGTGGAAGAGCCAGAAAGCACCAGCCAGCACGCAGGGCTGGGAGCTTGGCATGGCTGGTGGGCAGGGTGTGGGAACCATGGCTATGAACAACCTTCCTGCTTCCTGAAGCCTGGAGATCATGGCAACTTTTAGGGTGAGGAAAAGAAATCAAGAAAGAAAACCAATCAAGCCACTGATCTGGATCTAAATATGGATTCAGGAGTTTAAATTTCTGACATTTCTTTTATTGTATTATCATTTTAGCTAGAAGTCCCCCATTACACCTTTCTAGTTTATTAAAAGAAATCAGAAACACTTTGAATGCAGAATTACCTAGGAAGGTGACACACCACACAGCTCACTGCAAGTCAGGTGCTGCAGCCATGTGCTAACAATGACTCATGGCAGATTCACTGCACTTTTTCTTTGGTTTACGTATTTCCCCGTGGAGGCTAGGATGTCAAAAATAAGAAGAAAAAGAAGGAGAACTGCAGAGCTGCTCACCTGGAGACTCCCGTGTCCGCTTGCGTTCCAGAAGGGAAGAACTGGGACATGGCTCCAGTGAACACCAGCTTTCGCGGTTTATCTGAAAAACAGACCAGCACAAATCAGAGAAAGGCCACGCTTGCCAACACCCCTGTGAGCCTCTTCTGCGATGTCACTCTGCGTTGACCGGCAGATATATAGTTATGGCTTTATTTTGTCCCAGTACTAACCTCAAAAGTAACTTACTACTTTTTTTTCCTAGCATCACTAAACAAGCCATTAAAATAAGCCAAACAACTTTTTTCTGTGTGGAAAGTATGATTTCAAGGTGGCTCCAACCCAAGGCAGGAGTTCAGAGGGAGGATGAGCCAGCATTTAAGCTACTAGTTGAGGACTGAAGAAACCTGGCTACAACTCCCACTTCCATTTGCAGTGGTACTGCAGGCAAGATACTCCCCTGCTTGATGCCTCCGTTCACTACCCACAGAATAGCAAATCCTTACCACCCATATTGCTGTGAAGATAATTACCTTAAAGATAGTAAGGCACTCTGATAATACGCAATCGAGGTCTAGGGAAGTGTTCAGTCATGGTGAGAACAAGCAGCACTTTGTATATTTAACTTCACATGTGTGCAATAACTGAAATGATGATGATGATGTTAGAAACCCCCATTTTAACACTGACACATCACATGGTTTATTTCAACATCAGTCCTTATCATCTCACCCTGTCCCTCACCCCTTCCATGACTTCCAACTCTTTCAGCAAGGATGAGTGATGTGTTCTCAGTCCTCCCGCATCTGTCTCCGTTTTTCTCTTCCTTACTCGGGTTGTGTTGTCCAGCATTCTGACTCCAAAGTCTGCTGGATTATCCACAACCCTTGGCTCAGCCAACAAACGCTTCCCAACACTTCTGTCTACAGCTGGTAGACTCTGGAAGGCCCTCGGCTCTCTGTCCTTCAGCAGCTCTGCCGTTTCTCCCAGCCAAACGCCTCTCTCTGCCAACCGCAAGCAAATCTCACCTGACAATCCCATGTCCCACGTCCCAAAATCCAGAGGCTGTTTCCCCTCCTGACGTGCCTCAACACACGAGCCCTCGCACGTTATGTTGTAGCTAAAAGAAAGCTCCTGAAGTGGGTGATGCTCATTTTATGCCAACTATTTCTCCTACCCTCTTTCTGGGTTTCCTTTTCTCTCCTGAAATTATGTCCTTTTCGCTCTCAAATAGAGAATTTTTACTATCTACTTTTTGCCTCTGACCCATCTTCAAACCTCCTCCAAGACCCTGTTCCCTTTTTGCAGTCCCTTGCCAGAGTCTCATCCCCTCGATGTTCTCCTTTATTCAATGTTATGAAATGCACTGCTTTTTCTTTTTTGTTCATTTTTTTAAATAACGAAAAACCAGGACTCTCCTACCCTTGACCTGACTTGCTGCTTTGACTAATGACCCACGTCCTTCTTCCCTTTCTCGCTGAGATCATGGAACTTGTTCTGCGGAGTCATTGGCTGGTGCTCCTCACCGGTCTGGCTGCACCCCCCTGCTCTTCACTGAAGGGGCTCCTGCCAGCAGCTCCCCTCACCGCACAGTCGACGCTCTGCTCCCCCAGACCTGTCAGCTACTTTCTACAGCACATTTTTCTTCCTTGGGTTTTGTCCTCCTCCATACTTCTGCGATTACAAAATGGGGTTGGAAGAGTTTTTGACAGGTCAGCTAGTCCCCTTCTGCTGCTCCAAGTCAGGCTCGACTATAATCTGAGAGGTCTTAATCCAACCTGCCCTTAAAATCCTCCAGCAGCGAGGATGCCGTGACCTTCCCACGTCAGCAGCTCTTGCTGGGGCAGACGGGGAAGGAGCAGAGAAGATCAGAGAGGGGAAAAATGAGCAGGAGTCTCCCAGGAGAGGTGAAGGAGACCTCATGTTCTACCAGAGCCGTGTCTCAGGGCAGCCTCAGTGCACGTCCCACCCACCTCCACGCAATTTTACAGGCTGGTTTTCTCCGGTAGGATGTACACTTCCTGCAGGTCACTCACGGCCTCTACCCATCCACAGGCATTATATGCATTATATACATTCATCTAAGATCCCATCAGACTCCTAATACGTACACACATCTAGGATCCCATCCTTCCCTGCACCTCTATTCAACACACATACCCTCCCCCCCATGACCAACTTCTCCCATTTACACATATTACATCTATATTAAGTGAGAGATGGAGAGGGAAAGAGAGGCAGTCTGAACTCTGAGAAAGGCTTTTGTAAGCACATACTCAAAACAGTATTTTTTTTTTTTTTCCAAGTGACACAAAAATGCTGAATTTTAACTGCTACAGGGACAATGGGGCACTGTTTGGATTCTTTCAATCAAAGAAAGATACCCCTGTTCTCAGAGAGGCTGAGGGGTACCTAACCTCAGCAATTAAACTTCACTGCAGAATTTATACATACCTTCTAGTCTTAAAAGAGCTCTAAAGTCAATAAATATCACGTTATGACTGTGAAGTCAACAAATATCTTGTTAATATTTTCTTCCAGCCAAAGCAGAATCTATTTTGCAGCGCACTGTCTTACATTTCATTAAAGGCAAATCTAGAGGTTGAGCCTGAACACACTGATGCAGATGCAAATGTGCTCATGTCCACACAAATGAAGGGATGACCCAATTCGGTTATAAAATCAAATTCTGACTCCTTCTCACTGGTTTGCACCTAACTCCTTCCTCGTCATACTAAGCCTGATCCTTCATGCTCTTAAGTCAATGTATCTCCATCAAATTTAAGGGAACTGGTCCTGATTTGTACAGATCTACACTATTGGAAACTGATAATTAAACATCCTGTTCAATAATTAGCAGTAAGAAAGCAAAATATGAGGAGGTTCAAGCCTATCAGTTAATTAGTAAAGAATAAACTATAATAGGCTGAATTAAGATTATATTTTTTCCTTTAATAGAACCAATTGAGTCATTTACTGAAAATGCATTATAGACATTGGCATTTTTTCAAAAAAGATTTAAGTATTTTTCCCATTACCCAGCCAGCTCTCTCCTCTGCCCTGTGACTTTGCCAAGTACTGAAAATGTCTGCTTTTTTCTAAAAAAAAAACGTAATGAGAAAGCAACACTGAGGTTTAAGGTGCTGTTTCACATATACCTGATTATGTACAAATCAAAACATTAGGAACTAAGTATTTATCTCAGTAGCCCTAATTCAGGAATAATAATAATAATCAGCAAACTACAAACAAAGGAAACCACTACTATATACAAGTATTCCCTGTGCCAAAATGAGCCCAGACAGGATTTGAGGGAGGTTTACAGCCTGCTCTCAGGCAACTGGGTGGTCCACAGACACTCAAAACACAAACCCCATTATCCACAGCCCAAGTCTGAGTACAGGGATCTCTCAACAGCTGAATTCTGCCCGTATTTACTCAGGAGTAGCAGGTACAGCCACAGTACAGCTCGTAGAGAAAATACCATCACAAAAGTGCCTGAGCATCATGGGTTGGGGAATGCACTAGTACGGAGAAATTCACAGTGAGGTTACCGTGGGATTCTGTGGACATGGGTGCATTATATGTAACAAAGCTATCCCTCCCTCCTTCCCGCAGTCTTTGTTTTGCTAAGAGAAGCCCGACGACAGGACCGCAGGCTGCTGGCCGCAGAGGATGGTAAAACCCCCGCGCACTTTCTGCCTTGCCCACGCTGATTATAGCCCATCGGTTCTGGGCACCCCAAGCCTTTGCGGTGGGAGCAGAGGATGCAGCGGTGTTCAGATGGCAGAAGCAAATATGAAACAGCCTCTGGGAACGGAGTTTCAATATGCAGCTTTTGAAAAAACGCCAGGAGAGAACCGGCTATTTTTCCATGCAGAAGCCTGAATGTGTCTGAGCCTGCAGCTCAGACACAGAATGAATCATGGAAGCACAACCCCAGGCATCAAAAACTGAATCCCAAAGGATTTTCTGTTTGTCTGTGCAACACCAGCAGGCTGGATGTCCGAGGAGAGCTTTAGGACACCAGCTGGGGTTGCAAGCAGCCAACGGTTTGATCGCAATTTCTGGGCACACGTGTGTATTCCCTGACCCTCAGAGATGTCTTCCAGCAGACACCGAATTTAAAACTTGATGTAACATAATGCAGAAACCTCTCAGCACAAGAAAAGGACGGCGCTGGACAACCTGTGAGACAAACGGGGCTGGGATGTCCTCCATCGCGCGGGAATGACGAGTGACCCCAGCCTCTGTTCCCAGGCTCTTCCTTCCTCTCCCCCTGCGTGACAGTCTTGGCTGGGGAGTTATCTAACCCCCTCCAGGGCTCGCGGTCCTGTACGGTGTCTGCCCACGGAAAGCAGAATTGGGACATCCTTCTCAGAAGACATCTAAAAATGTCTATTTCTGGCCGAGCGGCGTGGCGGGGGGCTTGCTAGGAACACTTGCCTCGGGGGCCAGCTGCTACCTGGCTCCCCTGCTCCTCTCCTACCTTTCCACCACGGAAAAGTACTTTTTTACTCCCTCTGGTTTTAACTCTTCTTGCTTTCCATTTCACAACAAAGAAAACACACCGAACCCTCAGGAAATCTTCCCCTACTGTAAAAGTTTGCACTTGTCGACCTCAGTGGTAGCAATATAAATCAACATCTCTAGAGCAGAAGGAACCAGATGATTTTAACTTTCATTTCCTAGCAAATCTCTGGAGTGTCATCTTCCCTCCATATTGTTTTAACTTTCCCTAAATTTACAAGTTTCCATTTCTCCCCCCCCCCCTCCTTTTTTTTTCCCCACCTTCCAGACTAAGTTCTACCTTGCAGCTAAAACCAGATACCACTGCACTTAGGAAAATATTTAGCAGAGTAATTCTAGCTTGCTCGGTGTAAATTAAGTACTTGTACACCATACTGAGCAATAACTGATGGGAGGAAAGGCTTGAAATATCTATCAAAGAACAAAAATTGCAGAAAACACCCAATACTTAAAATTCAATTAGAACGGATTATAACTTATTAGTAGTATTAATTTTTAATACAAATCTTAATTATTCTCTAGGAACTACCTGTTCCTGAAAATTTCCTGTAGGACAGTTTTCATTGAAGAAATTTGTACACATAAATGGAATTCAATGTTTATTCTGAGCAACTTTTAACTTGACAATTTCATTTACAATGGAATAATCCAGTAGCCTCTAATTCCTGAACTAGAAACTAAAGCAACAGTTGATTCACTCCCTTCACAAAAAACACCTTTCAAGATCCTCCAAACCTCTTTCAAAAGCAGCATGAGTGATGGGGCACCTGGGGAAGAAATTTCCACTGTCTTCCTTCAATAGACACTGATGCAAAAAAGCTCCATATACAGAAAACTTGGTAAGAGCAATAATTCAGCAATCATCTTGCCAGACAATACTAAGGGCAGACAGTCAATTTGTTTGCAAATTCCGGGGGTTTTTTAAAATTTAAATTATTTGTAATCTCCCCATGCATTTCCTTAGCTTTAGGGGAAGGTTCACTATGTGGTTGAGGAACACAAAGACCATTTTCCAATGTATGCAGCAAGGGACAAAGTGACTACACTTGCATTTCTGCAATGGTTTATCTCCTAGCACTGTGAATATGCAATACTGAGCCTTTTACCTTTACAGAATTGGTGGTACCATATCAGAACAACATTTTTTAAAGGAGGTCACCAGTAACCTCGCTCACAGCAGGAAGTGCTATAGAGAACTACACCGAGGGATTACACCAGAAGAGGCTCCTACAACCACAGGAGATTTTAAATGACTGACTGAATTAGCACTTTGTGGTGTAAGGGCAACGCTGAATTCCTAGAGCGTACTTTTCCCCCTGGCAAAGTCCCAGCTGGGGAAAGGAACATGTGCCCCAAGAACATTTTCCAGCCCTTGGCACTGGAATGCCCTCCACAAGCAGAAGTAAGAGTCCTGGTAACAACAAATTTTAATTAAGCTTTAAAAGTAACAGCAATGGCTTTGCATAAAAAAATCTCTTAACTAAAATGGGAGCAAAATTCCCACAAATATGTATGTGCCTATGGTGAAAAAACATTAGTTTCTTTTAAGTTATCCTTCCAGTTCTAATTCTGCATGAGACAAACCGAAAAACTCAGAAGTTGTTCACACCATCCTAAGTACACCTCTCTCCTGCCGCCCTTTCAGTAACCGAGCCAGTGCGGACAGACGCAGGATTAAAGTTCAGAGTCACTTTAGGGCCGCAAAGTCCAAGGACAGACTGCATACCCACCATCTGAGGACAGTACTTCCCTCAGAAGAACCACCCCAAAGGACGAATGAACATGCCTACGTGTCGAATAACCAAAAACACAAAAAAGGGAAAGCTTTGTAAGTATGGTAACTCCCAGTGGAAGAAAGCTTAGTTTCAGTTGATTTAAGAACCTTTCCACATACCCCATTTAGCTTACAACGCTGCAAACTGCACCTTGCCTGAGGTGGGCAGGGTTCATTCCGGAACATCTTCTCTGGCGCTGGGGTAGAGCTACCAGAGCAGCCCTCTGCCAGGGAGCAGAATAACTCATCGATACCGCTGCCTCTTTCATTTCAATATGCTGTTACTGTTTTTATAACGTTGGGCTGGTTTTAATATCATGATTAATGTTCTGATTTTTTAACTGGAAGGTGCATGGGATGTGTTCATCTGCAAAGCAGCTAAATCAAACCTCGTTTCCCCAGTTATTAAAAAACTTAGACCTGCACGTACACTTAACAGTTGAGCATTCACGCACAAAGGTGAAAAGGAGATACAGGCAATGGGCAATTCTAAACCATTCCCAGTTGCGACTGCTCAGTCTCCCATTCCCAAAGTGAGCCCACTTCTCAGTTTCTAAGTCTGCGAAGCACAGCCTGTTCATCCAGACTTGAACGCTTGTCTAACTTCACATGTATCTGCAAGGTGCCAGCCAGCATGGTTTCCGTATTCTGTCCCTAGATAGTTATATTTGTGGTAGCAGGCACAACAGAAAAATGAAACTGAGCTGCCAACTCACACATGAGCACACTGAGACTGCCCATTTTGGGCCTTGGAATAACATAGCACAGACTGCTTTACCCTGCACGTAGCTGCTCAGAGCTCAGTGAATTGTTCAGACAAGCAGGCATCCCCTATCCCCACATCTTCTCCCTCATCTGCTACAACGCGATCCCAGCAGGAAAGATGATGGCAAATTTTTACGCCATTTCTGCATCATCCAGGCTTCCCTGCAGAGTGACAAACCACTATGCTCAGTGACCAAGTTCATCATGTTCACCTCGCTGCACCAGCGAAAGGAGACACTGTAAAGATGAAGTCCTACCTCCAAAACAGAGGCTGGGACACTGATTTGCCTCATGCTTTTTCATAGGTGGGGAGGAGAAAGAAACAATGTGAAAGCTAAAAATAATTGTGTGCATCAACACCCAAAATTGCTGAGGTTTGGGGCTTTTTGGTAACGTCACAAGCCACTGTTTCAGGCACAAATCTAAACATGGAAAATCTGAGCCTCAACACACTGACCCTTCCGATGACACGTGCATTGCAAAACAGTCGGTAGGGACCAAAATTCTTTTGCGACTGTATCTAAGAATGGTTGCAGTCAATGCAAATAAAACCCCGTCTATAAACATTTAGTAACCCAAATGGCACAAGATCTTCGTTCACAACTTGTCCCAGTTGTCCTTCTCCACCAGCTGTTTTTCTTTCCTATGTCATGATTACCGAGTTCCCCGTCTTAAAATGAAGCAGAGAACATACCCATCCACCACTCAGAAAGACAGCCAGCTTGGCCGAGTCCATCTGCAGCCCAAACTGAAAGCTGCTCAGTGCTTTGCAGCCCTCTCGATAAAATTTCATTCAGATCAAACGCTCTTCATGGATCATCTTTGGGTTTTCTTGTGTTGTAAGGATATTTGCCTGCTTTTCAATACTTGACACTTAAGAAACCCTGCCCTCTTAACTCACCAAAATATGATGATTTAGATAAGGTACAGTTTTCATTTAAGTATTTTAATTAAAACCAAATCCAACCAAAAATCTCACCCCAGCTCCCTCATTAAGGGTCTGATCCAACTCCCATTAACGTCAAGAGATGATCTGCCGCTGACGCACTCTAAGGCTGGCTTGGGCCCCTAGATCATCAAAATTTAACTTCATCTACCAGTTATGTTACAGAAACCAGCTAAAACACGAAAGAGGACTAAAAATCAAGCTAAAGTTGATTGTAACTACAGCTGTCACTAGCAGCCTCCTATGTGAAACATCTGCAGCCTGTACAGCCCGTGTTTGGAGCAGCAATGCGTGCACACACGCACACATATATGGACACTGAGTCATTTGCAGGAACAGACAGTGTAACCCACAGTTTTGAAACTCAATTAGGAAAATACTAGTGGGAACTAACAAGAGCCACATTTTGTTATAAAATCTAGGCTTTGCTGAACAAAAACTAATTTAAGGAACTGATGACATCAGAAATACTGAAGTCAGATAATTATAGTGAATTACATTTCAACCCAGGCATTTCTTTATGAAGAAAAAGATTGTGTTTTGAGGTTGTCGGGGTACCAGGTCTTCTCCCAAGAATTATTAAGCAGTCATTTTGCACGAGTAATGTGTTAACAACATATCTGCCTTTTTTAATGACTCATAGGGTGTCCAGAGATTGAATACTACGGGATTCAATCCTCAATCAGCATCATCAATGTGAGAGTATCAAAATACTCAGGAAAACTGAGTTGGTACAGAAAACAAATTATGGTTATTTGTGTCACCAAAACCCAAAGGATACACTGAATTTAAAGGAAAATATTTTCGTTCCTAAACAAAGCAAGTTACTAAGAGTTAGGTCTATTTTAGTGCAGATAAAGTAAACCAAGAATTGTTTGAAAGTAACTTTTTAATACATTCTCATCTCAGTTCAGAAACGAGGACGAGAAGCAAAAATCATAAAAAAAGAAGCCACAGGATCATGCAGAAACCCACTACCTCAGCTAAGAGAAAAAAAGGGAGAGGGAAAGGAAATGCTCTTCCAGGAGTTCACATCTCTAAGTTGGGCTGTGTTTTGCAGTCCCTCTGGCTGCTTTCCGATTTCCATCCACTTTGCCAGGAAACTGCTGAAGCTCCAAAAAGCTGTTACGGAGACAGGACATTCCCAGACTGCCACCGTGCCATTTGGTGGAGCACTTGCTAATTTTAGATTAGAGGAGGAACGCACTGGAACAATTAGCCAAGAGCCACTCCTGGCTCTTGCTCCAACCCATCCTGAGACAAAACTCACACCCAAACAATAAGACCGACACCGTTCCAACACAAACCACAGAGGCGAAGGAGGATCCACCTTGCCTTTTTTGGCGGAATACAACTTTCAGGGGACATGGGCATTTCAGCCCCAAAAGTGACCACTGGCAGTGAAACCCCTTTTCCTAACGGCACCTTACGCAGAAAACCCGGCCGCAAGCAGTGAAGGCTGCAAAACAGGAGGGGGACTGGTTAAGGGCAGTAGACAGGGAAGATGGCCAGAGAGAGCTCTCCAAAAGGGTGTCCTTTACCTGCCACGAGAGATTGTCTGGTTGCAGGGCTAACAATATTCGGCATGAAATGGTTTGACAGCACTCAAAACCATCTCCATGCTAAAGGACGGGACATCTTCCACCTGCTTCCCCTCTCTGCACCGTCCAGCTGGAGGGGCACAGGTACAGCACGGAACAGACAGCCCAGCTAGAGATGGGGAAAGGCACCCGTAAATAAACGTACACAAAGATCGTACCTTTAACAACACAACATCTACACTCCTGTCCACCTTGGAGATGTCGCACAGGCTGTATCGCCTCTTGTGGCGCTCATACATGTTGTCCAAAACGGTGGAAGCGGAGGAGCAGAGCCCACCATGAACCCCGGGCTGACCGCGGCCAGGCACTCCAGACCTCTCACATACGTGCTCAGTGGAGTCCCTGGGTCTCAGCACACCAGCCTGTCCGAGCCTCTTAACAGGAACAAGAAAATCCCAGAGCTGCGACCGGCTGATAAAGTCTTCTCAGAACAGATTTGCTTATACAGGCAACGCAGGAACTTATAGAAAACAAAAGATATTTGAAGAGAGCTTTATACATATAGGATTATTTCTTTTGTCACTGCTAAGAATGGTATCGGCCTTCCTGTTATAGTAATAATAATAATAAAAAAAATGTTTTCCAGACAACTTTGATATCCAAAAAGCACCAGAATGAAAATCCAGCCTGAAAAGAGAACAAAAGCCAGATGTGTGCAGCAGGAACCCTGATGCTCCGAGCGGGAAGGCAGAAGGTAGGCTCAGATACGACGTGTCTAATTCAGGAAAAAAAGAAAAAGGAAAAAAAAAAAAAAAAGCCGATCACCGTATCCAAGTACTGTCACCAACGTGGTTTTTCTTTCACGCCCTTGTGCTCTGAAAGAATTAAAAATAAGTACTTTCTTCCTTCTGAGTCGGTCTGCTGTTCACCAGACAGGGCTCGGTTTTGCGTTAAGTTCAAATTTCTAATGACAGCACTGGGCAAACGGAAAGAAAATAATGAAATAAAGCCACTCCCCTCCTGATTTGGGCTGGGACGTCACTACTTGCCTTTTTAGTCCTGCACCAGTGTTCACCCAGCTTTCAAAATTTCTTTGCAGTTGTGGGAGCATGATTCATCTCTTCAGAGAGAGGAGAGGAAAAAAAAAAAAAAGAGGAGGGAGGGGAGGAAGAAAAAGCAGCAGCTTTTCTTTGCCAGCCTCTTCCACCTCCGGCTGCAGGCACTCAGTGCATTTGCTCCGTCCAAAAAGAGACTGAGAAGCAATGGGACCTGTTTTTGGAGAAGTAAATAGACTCTTCCCTCTCCCCCAGGCTCAGTGAATGAAAGACAGTTTCAGACTTAACGCTTCCCCAAAACAGGAATGGAAAATTATGATTTAATCAGTGCACACACACACAAAAAAAAAGGAAATAAGACATTTACTTTGTTGTTGTTTGCAACAGAGAGCAAAATATTTCAGCAACTCGCTGTCTAGAAAACAAAATTTTCCTTCTTTTATTCTAGCCGAAAGGCAGAGCCTTTTTTCTCTAGGGGGAAAAAAAAAAAACCCAAACCCTGAAGTTTTTTCACCTTTCTAATGCTGGGCCAGTGGGAGCGTCTCTCCCCTCTCAATAGCCCATTCACATCAGCTGGGCCCTGCATGCACACTGCCACATGGTTTCCTGTTTTCAAACTGCCCCCCTTGCAGCCCCCCTCCGCTTTCCACCCCACCCTGACCTCTCCAGGGATGAAATCTTTCCATACTTCCCTGGCTTTAGACATCTCTCATTCACCGATTCAAAAGGAATGGAGGCGGTTAAAAAAAAAAAAAAAAAAA
>NW_010272751.1:77852-108417 GCF_000690775.1 Eurypyga helias
AGAACTCACTGCTGTTCTGGGGAGAAAAGCTGGAAATGCAGGAATTGTTAATCCTGTGTTGCAAAGCAGGAAACGGAGACATCAGAAACGGCGCTTAGTGACCCGACATTTAATTGCAGGTCGCCAAGAGCCATCCTCTGCGGTGCCGGGTGAACTGGCCCACCTCCTGCTGCCGGCATGTTGCAAAGCAGGAAACGGAGGCATCAGAAACGGCGCTTAGCGACCCAACATTTAATTGCAGGTCGCCAAGAACCATCCTCTGCGGTGCCGGCTGAACTGGCCCACCTCCTGCTGCCGGGATTCACTCCACTCACGGAGTTTAGTTAAGGGCTTGGAGGTCTTTCCATCCGGCCCCGTAGGGTGGGCCTGGGCCGCTGGTTGTACAAGGGGCTTTGTAACCACCAGCTCAAGTTCTGGCAAAAGTGACTCAAACACTGCAACCTGCCAAAACTGATAAAAAGTGAGTTTTGGCATTTGCATGCAAGTTGAGTCTTCCAAAGGATGCCTAAATCCATCTGCTGCGAGCAGGCACCCCAGCTCCTCTCTTTCCAGTGCTACCCAGGCTTCTGGTCACCCAAAAAGACTGCACCAGCAGCCTGCCCGTGAGTAACACAGGAACTGACTCCCCCTCCACCCCGTTTGGTAAAACACCGCAGAACGGGAGTTCACAGAAACACCACACACTATTTGGGGCTCTCCTGGACATGACACCCCCAATCCGTACAGCCGGATTATGCAAAAGCATCATCACCCTAAAGTCAGCAGACTCGGTAAGCCAGCCGCCCATCAGAGGTCCACCTTCGAGCATCGCCCCATGCACGTCCTCACGTGGGCTGGGGACTCGCAGCCCCTCCTGGTCGGTGACACAGGTACGCTCTTACCTAGTCAACGCGAGCTATCTCCCCCGCTTTCCTGAGGCTCCAGTCTCGCCCTCATAACCCAAAGCTTCATCTCCACCACACCACCAGCTGAACTGAGGAGGATCTCTGCTATGACGCTCTCTTACAGATACAATCCCCAGCTCGAGGTCTCAGACAATGACTGTTCTCCCCAGCAGCAGAATGGAGCTTCTGCTTTCAGTATGAAGACACACACGAAATGTGGTAGTACTTTGGGGACTTTCTGGAGCCATCAGTTTTCTCCACAAGTAATGAATCCCAGCAATCATGTGCCTATCGAGATGAGGAATCAGAAATGGCTGTGACAGCATTCCAGCCCCTCAAACACTACCATAAAAGGCAGGGATTTCCTCAAATCTATATTTACAGGACAGGATCCTATAAACAAACCTTGTGAATTTAGTTCAGGTAAAGGAATTTGCAGCAGTCACTGTGCCTTAATGATGCTCTAATGTTTCATTATGAAGTATCTGTATTTTTTTAACTGATACAGCAGTTCATTTTGCTTTCAAATCAAATTAACTATGGCTGCTGGTATATAAGCCCAAGATTTATCCGAAGGACAACTGCGCAGCTCTGTCCAGATGCTCCACTTAAAGCACTTCACCTCTGAACCGCAGAGCCCCCCTGGCAACCAGAAAGGGGTGTTCAGCTGCAGGGCTCAAGCGATGCCAACCTTACAGAGGAGACGTGAGCATCGCTTACTAACTGCGACAGTACATCTTCCACGGAGATGCAACATAGGTCCGACCTGAGGCAGCATCAACACCCGCTCTTTTGTGGCTATGTTACCTCACCCTTCCTGCAGGTAAGGAGAAAGGAGAAAAATCTCTAGCCAAAGGAGGCGGGAGGTGCGCTGGGAGATGTGCAACCTTCAGAGCAGGAAGTTAGAAAGACGCGTCCAATTTTTCTGAGCTATGCACAAGCATCTTGGCATGGCCAAAAGCCAGAAGTAACCCAACGTGTGACTTCTTGGGGCCAGAGGAACAGAAAGTTGAGGTGGAAGGCACAGGCAGGTGACAAGAGCTGGCCAGGGAAGTTGCCAGGCAGGGCGACTCCGGGCACAGGACATGTCCCAGGACTCCATACACATCCATGCCCTACCTGGGAATCAAGATGATGACCTGCCTTCCTCTATAATTATGAGCCTTGTTCTAGTAAAGTTTGCCAACTGATCCCTTTGGACTCCTCTATACCTTCAGCCACACAGGGAAATAATCCACAGAAACAAATAAACCAACAGAAAATATCCCCCTCACTCGCTTTTCTTTTCAAATTTAAGCTTCCAAATCCCTAATTTGTTCCAAGAGTTTTTCTGTGGTTATGTTCCTGAGTCACAGCCAAGATCAGGAGGCCAGTGACGACTACAGACACCCAAAGTCCATCTCATCTTCATTTCCAGACTCGACTGCTGGAGGAGGGGGAGAAACGTAATATAAACAAATAGAAGATAATATGCCAGACACACTCTCCCTTGGGAGACCATCACTCTCTTCCCACGTTAGGTGGGGTTTCTGCAGCATTGTTTCAGGCTAGAAATCTTGCCTTGCACACAGCCTTATATACACACAGGTATGCCGAGCAGACGCAGAAGACAGACTCAGCCCGGATGAAGCAAAACAAAGGTTTTCAGTCTCCTTTGTCCATCGGTTTAAGGCAGTCCCTTCAATGCCACGCACGTGTGTACACAGAATATGGTGTTCTCAGAAGCACAATGCAACAGACAAACAGAGGATAAAAATTAAACAAACAAACCAACCAACCCTACTCCAATGAGTACATAATTCTCTCTTTTTCTGCGAGTTGCTCAAAATGGAGCAGAGACGCGAGCAGCAGCCCGGGCCACCGGCTGCTGATGCGACAGTTCTGGGCTCCTTATTGAAAACATCTGGAAGCGCTGAGCCACTTTGTGCAGACAGGAGTTTGAAACTATCCAATCGTTTCGGATCCAAACCAGAGTCCAGCGCTGCGGATTTCAAGGGAAGGAAAAGAGGGGCGGGGGGGGAAAAAAGGCACTCGATAGCACCATATGATCTGTAACTCATCCAGACAAAACTCCTCCTCCTCCTCCACCCGCTAACAGACCTCTTAATGACAAGGAAATCATGGTTATTCTGAAACAGACTGCACCATTGTTATCTGTTTCAAATTACTTTTGCCATATCGTTATGAAACACTGAAAATGATGCAATCTGCAGAAATACTCAGGCATATTAACTTTTTTTGCTGCGGCTCTGATAGGAATTAATGGAGCAGTAGATGAAAGGAAAAAAATTCTCCTGGTTTTAAGCAAGTCAAAACCCACTTTTGGGCACTAAACACAGGAGATAATAAATTCATCAGACAGTAAGAGAGAAGAATTACAATTTCAATTGCTCTTTTCTTAAAAGAAATCAGCTTTTTGGAAAGAGATTTTAAAATTTTCTGTTTCTGGCACTTGCAAGGATAGACAAAACAAACCCCTTTTTTTCTAAAACTAAATAAGGCAAAGGAAATCTGCACTCTAATACTGCAAAGCCTGTAAGAGGACCACATCCAATCTGGAAGGGAGCGCACATCCATCGTGTCTGCCGGGAGGCAGGTCAGCACCCGCGCGAGAGAAGACCGAGACGGATGCTCGGATGTGGATTTTGAAGAAGACCAGGCAGTTGCTGAACGCTAGCGAGCACTCACGTTGCAGACTCTGTAAAAGAGCCCTGGATGTTAGACAATGCATTACTCCTTCTTGCAGGAGCACTGCGAGACTGAGAGGAGTTTTATGACCGACCCATTCCCACCCTGCCTGTCCCTCTGCATCCCAGCGGTGGCACTCTGGTCCAGAGCTGCATCCCCCTGGCCATGGCAGTACCCGCCAGTGTCCCACCAAACAGTGGCCTCTTCTTGGGATGGCCCCAAAAAGGTTGATTGGGATTTTGGATTCCCTTACGAGGTAGGGGACGGAAAGAAGAGGAGTCACAGAGGGATGTGGACAGTCCCCCATGGTCAGAGGTCACAGGGATCCCATCCATGGCAAACACCGCGCTGCTGTGAAGGGGAAGGTCAGCAGCTGAAGAACCATGAAGGAGGAACGAGAAGGGCCTGGACGCCGTCAGACATATGGATACTGGCAGTACGTATTTTGAGAAAATAAAAAAAACACCTTGAGAGACCTTCAACCATTTCCTGACCTTCCCTTTTCTAATATTTCTCAGACACGCAGTGTACATTTCTCAGGAATTTCTATTGTCCAAATAACCTTCGGAAAAATGCTGAAGCTTTGGTCTGCCACGGAGCATGCCTGAACATCCTTCCAGAGGAAGTCAACTGCCCATCTTACTGCTCCCAAACGGCTACAGGAGAAACACATCCCACGCAAGAGATTAGCAACCCCTCAGCTGACTTTACATCAGTTTGCAACATCTAGTTCTGCCTTTACCAAAAATAACCGCAAATCGAGCTGTCTGGCTGGCTGAAGTGCTGTGGGATCTTGGACCAGCCACAGATAGTTAGCGTGTTATGGGAGCTGAGAGAAATACTTCTCACTGTCAAACGCTGGATATGTCGTTTCACCCTGTGAATTCCAGCATCCTGAAAACAGGGAGGGGAAAACATGGGTGTATAAAGTGGGAACTGTCCCCAGAACAGGCTGTCTGGGAGCACCTGAGCTATGAACTGCAGAAGTAAATCAGTCTCCCAGAATGAACCCGCGCTGCACGTCCCCTGCATCCTCCGGGATGCCAGCTGATCCTGCACCCAGGCACTTCCCACCAGGACACAGGGTCTAATGATCTACAGATTGGGTGAAACACAAAAATAATGTGGCCTTTCATAAAGATTAACACAATTTTCAACCCAGACATCTGGATGGGAGATACTGCTTTTGGCTTCGCAGCTGGCTCAGCCCAGCCTGAAGCTGCTGCCGAGGGGGGTCATCAGAAACAACGTTCGCTTCTGTGACCTCGTCCAGCACTAGAGCTGGTCATGTTAGCTTAGCTTAAACTTCCCGTCATGTTTTTCAGCTGCTGGTAATGAACATGCAAATTTTACACGCACACTATGAGCAATAATCTTTGCTAATTATGGTGATTCAAGCCACCCACTCTAAAGGCAGGATTACAGTTTCTGGGATCTGGAAAGATAATTATATAAATACAAGGATTTAAAATAGTGAATTGTATTTATAGGAGTTTTCAAACCATTGTAAACATTATACAAGACATTTGAAATTGGTTTGCACAGCCTATCCACCAAATATTTGAAGGCCTGCTCAATCCACATGATACCCAAACAAGCAATGTCTAAAAACTCGAGGGAGGAGATTATTGCTTTTGTCTCAAATCAAAGAGAAAGGGGATGTTTCATTACGTATAATGTTCACAAATGCAAAACTCAAAGGAATTTTTCTGTTTTTTACCACGCATAATTAAAAAAAAGCATATTCTGACATCACTGGGATAGATACAGGATATAACAAAGTATTAATTTAAACAAATAAAAACATAGGTTCCATTATCCCATAATAACAGATTCCAGGAAGAGTACAGCCTTACAGTTCAAGTAACAAGGTTAAAAATTAGGATGAGGTTTTCTGCAGGAAAGCAAACCACCCCACATTTGCAAAGGGCAGGAATCACCACCCTATATTCTGAAATAGCAGCACGATCCCCGCTGCTGCAGGCATGCACAGGAGCAGACAGACATCGCCCGTGCCGCTCCGGGATGCCTCGCCATGAGATCGGTGCCACGATACGCTTGGTGGATGCTCCTATCTAAAGAAGTCGTGCATTAATCTAAGAACAGAGACAGGATAGCAGATTAGAGAGATGAATTGGCGGATAAAGCCCAACAAAAATGACGTATGGCATAAGTGAGTAAAATTAATAGACAATATAAAAATGACACGTCTTGAACTGAGGAAATTATTCAACTTTTACCATTCTTTTATGCCTCCAGTTTAAGGTACTGTAATCTAACTGAAAACAGAGAAGGGTCATTCAAATGAATAAATCATGCCAGAAAATGATTCAGCTTCCCTCTTTTTTTTTTTCTCTTTCCCCTTTTAATTGAAGTCCCTAGGATTCGGCCCTTGGGAAGCCCACACGACCCAGCGTATTGTCCCAGCTGGGCAGCCTGTCAAAAGGGAAAAAGTTATCTCTTCTTTCATCTTGGAACTTGAAAATCTGGGAGGGGAAGCGGTGGGAAAGCAGAGCACCGTACAAAGGCACCCATCATATTTCCAGGTCAATTTTTTGCTTGGCTGCTAATGAAGGCAGGAGATTGAAGACAGTGTGGTATTTGTTTTGCCCTTCCAATTTTTGTGTTTGCTTTGTGGAGAGGAGGATCTCAGACCCGACCAGTAACTGAGATGCTCTGAGGGCAGCCAAGCCCCCCTCTCCCCAGCAATAACAGACACGCCAGCTCACCCTCCTACCTACACTCAACATCCAACCAATATTTTCATGCCCTCTCTACGTGCATTTGGAAACTTGAAATAAAATCCAACGCAAACTTTGAGAGGAGGCATTTGGATTCCAGCTCCTGCCTGGGAGGTCTGCTTTAGGACCACATGAGTATTCATTTGCTCACTGTTTTATCCGTTTCCCTGGTAGTCCTCTGTAAAGAATATTAAACAAACATGTCTTTACAGCTCAAGAGCCCAGGAAAGAATGTTCACCCTGCAGAAGAAACCTGTTTGTACCAATTTTTACCCCACTTCTCTCTCTCTGGTCTAAGGACATATATGCAACGGTAAGGATCCATTGCATCCACAAAGCCATCATTAAGGACAAGCTAAATATGTTCTCCTCTTTAGACCAATTTTAGAAAATATTCCTAAAGGAATTTCAAGACATAAAACATATGTATAACAGCCAGATATGTGGAAGCATCATCATTCGTGAGGAATTTTCTCAACTGCTGACACTGCTCCAGAAAAATAATAAAATATTTATTCCTAAGGTTATAAACTAACATCTACTCTATAAACTCCATCTCCTCTACCAGCTTTTCCTTTATAGTAATATTTGTTGTTGCAAGGATAATTCCTAACTGGAATAATGGATTCAAACCTATTCCTCTCCACTCAGTGAAAGGTAGGGAGTGTCCCTGCAAACATTGGGAATGTCAGGCCAATACAGGTGTTTTCTTTGGTTGCTCCCCTCTCATTCCCTACCTGCCACAGCTGCTGCACTTCCATACATTCAACAGCTTTAATCAATAGATACATAAACAAATTTAAGCTGATGGACAATGATACCTGAGGGCAAAAATGTCCAAAACCTGACTTTATTATATCTGGGAGCCTTGCAACTTCCCTGGGTTATCCTTCTGTTCGGACTATGCCAGGAGCTGCAAAAGTCACTGGGTTGCAGATAAGGAAAATGGAGCATCTGAAACTTCCCAGCAGTGAGCGGAAGAAAAGGGTTGGTTTTGTTTTCTTAGGAAGAAAGGGGGAGATGTTCCAAAGCTCGCTCAGGACTAAAACCCAAAACATTTACAAGACTCAGAAGCAAGAAAGCTTGCAGATAATCAGCAGAACTGATGCCAGTTCAATCAAAGCAAACCAGTAACAGCAACTGGGAGGAGTACAGATTACGCAGCATCATTCTGTACAGAAAAAAAATATCCTTTTTGTTATGCAACGGTTAAATAATTTAACTAGAAACCCCTTCTCTCCCAGGTTAGAACTGCTGACTGCTCAGCCAGTCATTTTGGCTAGGACATAGCATTAATCTCTGCTGTTTCTGAAGTGAGCCTTTCGGAGAAAAAAAGGCAACTTCAAAACATGCAAAAATTAATGAAACCCATATGTGGGATACTGTCATTATTCCATGTTTATAAGAGGATCAGGTTTTGTTAAATGGGCTTATTTAATGCAGACGCATAAGAAAAAATACCCAGCAAAAGATCTGAAAGCTATTGAAAGAAAAATATTTTCTTTGTTAACCCAAGCAGACAGTAACAAGCAAAAAGACACAATTTAAACTAAAAGCCACCATATATTTTGGTGCAACTTTGTTTCCAGCTTCACTGACAGCTTATAAAGTTCTCCTAAGTAGAGAAATCTCTCCGAGATGTATTTTACCCTTTTGACCCTTGACCCCTGTACTGTATTTAAGCTGGGACAACCTAAAAATCAATGGCTTCTGGAAACATCTGTTGGTGCAGGCACACGATTTAGACTTTTTTCAACAGCTGTTGTTATTTTATGCTTTTTTTTTTTTGCTAGGTCAATCAGTAAGACTGAAAAAAAATATTAGCTGGGCTCCTTTCCTGACTTTGGTCTCTCTATAACGGCTGCAGTCAGCACTCCGCTCCCTCTCCTCCCCTGGGAGTTTGGGGGGGAAAAAAGACTGAATGTCCCCCAAGTCTGGTCTTGCTCACCAGCCTCAGGCAAGAAGTAGAGGAAATACAGCTCCCAAATGGGTACCTGTTTATCTCACTCACTCACCTAAAAGCTGGCTTAAACCCCCCCCTGCTGTAGCTGCTTTCTGCCCAGCACAAGGGAGCTAAAACCCTTGCCCGCAGCACGCTCTGCTACCCACCTCCCTGGCTCCCCTTTCCACTTCCAACAACGCTTCACAATAAACCCCAGGTTTGTCCTGCCTCCCCTGCTCCTGCTATTTCATTGCCTGGATCCAGTCATCTGCCAACATCCTCTGTAAAAGATAACACACCATGTATTTTAAGAGCCAACCTGCCAAAAGGTATTCGATGCTCCAGACAGCACGAATCGGGAACACGCATAGCTTACAATAAGACATGCATAAAAACAGAATGTACTTTTCTTGTGAGATTGGTGCTTACCTAAAAAGAAACATACAAATTTGATGAAAACACCCTATTTTGCAGTATTTAATTCAGCTGTTACTTGCAACAATGTTTCTACATAAACCCTGTTTTCTTGAAACAACTTAACGAAGCTTTGAAAGTGCTCTACAAATACTTTTTTCAGCGTACATTCGAACTGTCGAGAGCCAGAGAAAGCTAATACTCCAAGCAGCAATTTTTTTTCCCCCTTGCTCTTTTTAACAGAGAGGGCTTGTTTAAATCTTACCTTCAAAACTCAGTTCCCTGCCATGCACTCCTAGCATCACCGTCGGTACTGAGTGACTTGTGCCAACCCTTGCCAGAAAGGACAGTTGCGAGAAAAGCCAGTTTAAACAGAAACCACTTATCTAAAGGAGGGAGAACCCCAGGTTTGCAAGCGGAGGAGGCATTTCAGCATTAAAGAGTTCTAGGAGCTACTCCAAGACGCAAATTTTTGTTGTCTGGTGCACTGTAAGGATTTTAAGCCCAGAAAGAAGTTAGTTATTTAGTCCATATACTTAGATTTATCACAAAGGCAGAGGATCCATCTACACTCTTCTGGATGACTTCGGCATCGTTTACAACATGCAAAGTAAACCTCAGCTTCCTCAGTGACAGAAAACATGTAACAAACAAGCCTTGACAAGCAAAGCCAAATGCTGTCCCCCAAATATCCAGCTATGAACATAAGAGCCTTTAAAGGTTTCTTCCCATGTCTCCTCAAAGGCAATTATAACCAGAATTTGCAAAATGCCCTAAACCCCATTGGAGCCCATGCAGCACGGAGCAAAGGACTCTCTCTCCCCTTTTTAACACTGTGCGACCCCAATCTTTACAGTCAATGCCGCCCTTTGGGCATTTGCAGGTGGGAACAGAGGGGTAAGCAAGCCTCATTTTCTTTTAAAAGGCTCAAAAAGGTACCTTACTGCTCTTTTTTTACCCCTCATGTGCAAGCATTTGAAGATAGGATTTGTCCACCTCCTCCTGGGCAAGCGGGTAATTATGCCATTTCCTCGCCTAGTTATGATCAGCGAGTTAAAAATAATAGTGGAACAAAACACCAAGAAACACTTCTTTAATCTCAGCTGACTTTAACAGCCCACCCCTGTCCATGCCTTCGTTAAGAACGAATGTGATCTGCAGTGTAATATTCCGGAGAAGCAGAGGAGATTTCTACATTCCCAAGCCCAAGATCTCAGACTGAAACCAATGTTTCAGAGAACTGCACCTCCAGCCTTTGAAAATGTGTATTTTGGAAATAGTATCCCTCCCAACCACTTTTAGCCATTTAATGTGTCCAGCTGCGTTAAGAAACCAAGCAAGAGTTCAGCGTCAAGTAAGTCAGGATTACCATCTTCTTGTGATTTATGGAGGTAAGTACAGTCTCAGACAGAAGAAAAACAAGTCGCTTGATGCTAAGCAGACTCAGCACCAGGGCTCAGACTAATGAGTTAGCGAGGGCGAGGCTTCACGTTCCTGCCTCTTATCTCACCAGCAGGAAGTACAGCATAGAAGAAGGGAGAACACAGCCAGTTGGTAACAGACAGGCAGAGCCAGCACCACGGTACCTGCAAACACAGTGTTAGTGTCTGCAGTGGAGGAGATGGAAAAGCGTCAGGACAGGGAGGCACGCGGTATTGGATAAAGGTGCTGGTAAGAATGTGCCCCCAAATAGCTAAGTGCATAAATAAGGCAAAACTACTATTGTGGTGGCTGTAATGGTGTCGGGGTATGCGTCAAGGCACACTCTGTGGGGAGAAGCAATATTTAGGATGAGAAAATCATAAGCTGAGCATCGGTCCTTCTGCACATCTGAAAGGACAGCAGCATAACTCAGGTTAAACACAAGCTAGCAACGATTCTTCTGATTCAAACTACACAAATGGAGGAGAAAGCAAACGAGATAACCCAGAAATACTGGCTCTATCTTTTGGATTAGTCTCTTGGGCACGGCTACTGCCTTCATTTTCACCGAGTACATTGCTGGCACTAGGATGATAAACACCCTAAGCAAGAAGGGAGGGAGCAGCTAAGTTCACCACTGCTTAAGAGAAAATCAGAAAGTTAGCTACATCAAATGCATGTTTACTTAGGCATAAACTCAATGCGTAAGTGAAGCAGAAAGAGAAGGTGGAAGACGAAGAGCCTTGTTAGCTCTGAGAGACCAAGTGCAAAAGAAAGCCTGGTTTAGAATTTGCTCCCATCTGCTAACTCCTATACAGCTGATGAAGTATATTTTATTAAACCATTGCAAAACTCTGTCACATTCTTGTTACAGCCTCCATACTGGGTTTATTCCAAAGCAGAAGTCCAAAACACACCACAGGAGTAAAGCCAACAAACTGGCGATGGAAGGAGGTAAGCGGCCATGAAAAGAAACTCTTCTTATCCCTTACACCTACCTGCTCTGGGGTCCCAATGGAAAAAGTCACTACTGCCCATGATTTTACACGATCTGCATTTGGAGACATCACCTCTTCCTCAGCGTGACCGATGACTAATACAAGTCCTCTACCAAAATTCAGAAGTTTCTTTTCCTTGAAAGTTTTGATGTATTTGCTACCGTGACAGTAGGGATAGCTATGGCTGACCACGGCCAAGCACAACACTAATGCACTGCTCTATCCTTGGGGCTTTTAATTCTGACTTCCAGCTGCCTCTGCTCAGCCAAACCCTCTGCCATCCATACTAGTCAAGTGCTTTTAATTTAGGAATCATATGCTTGGATACCAAATCACTCAGTCCTTGTACTAAGACATTTTAATCAACCACTGCAACATTAATCAACTATTCTTGTTTCACAGTCCCAAACTTCAAGCCTTCTCCATCCCCACCAAACTGCCCCATACTACTGCTCTGCACAGTGCAGACCGGGCAGCAGGAACCATGGCCCTGACAAAGCCACAGAGCAGTCAACCTGCTCAGTGTGAGCAAGGATGTTGCATGGAAAGGCAAACGGTTATCATTTAGGTTTTTCCATATGGATGGGTATAACCCATCCATACTGTTACAGTCCAAAGCCTCCCAGATAGCAGACACTGCTTTGAACCCAGAACAAAAGCTCTGCCCAGGTCTCGTCTCACTTCTGAACCTGACTCGTTCACAGCACGACCTCCCAAACACCTGTGCTGGCACAGCAGTGCCTGCCAGCGGCTGTCGCTGCCAAATCCATGGCCCTGGGGTACCCAGGGGCTTTCTGCCTCCATGTGTCACTGCTTCTTCGGGTTCCCCTTTCAGGAGACTTTCTGGATTTGGCACAAACTGTCCCAAAAAGCCTTCCCAAATCCTGTAGAACTATACTTGAATAAACCTGCCACATAGGATAGCAGTTAGTGTAGGGATGACAAAAGAACTGAAGCACCAGTCCATGACCCCTCACAAAACCCCAGAACAAATGTATGGCGATATAATTAAAAACCTTCCTTGTATTAATGAGGTTTTCCTCTAAGGTGGTGTAACTACCAGTGAGCTGCAAAATCCATAACTCTACCTAAAAACATAAACAATGGCTTCTCTACATTGTAGGGTGCCAACTTTGTCTTCCAAAACACAAGAATGGAGCTGATAGGCTCCTTCAGAACTATAAAAACTCAGTGACGTGATACAGGGAAGTTTGTCATAAAAACAGTCTCCATCCAAAAATCCACATTTGGTCTCCCATGTTATCATCTTAATTTCCTCTATATTTAGACTAGGAATTCAGTGTGCAGGAACCATGTCTACTATACAACAGACCACAAAACTTTAAGAGATTTCAAACACAAATAAAAGAATCCATATGAACAGGAGACTGAACCATTCAAAAACAGCACAGTATTTTCCTTCTCAAGGTACAATATTCAATGCCAGCATTCCTTTGCTAGAGTAACAGTCATGCATCCATTTTATGGGCCCATACTTTCATGACTGGATTACACTGGAAATCCTTTAGCTCTGTGTTTTACAAACTTCTGAGATCATGGAGTCCTGGTCCTAAAAAGAGCCTCAGAAAGCTACTTTAATACACTGATGTTAAATAATTTGTATGACTGAATCCCTTTGTCTGAAGCAAGCCAAAAGCAAGCACGGCCGAAGATTTGCAATTATTAAACAGTTGTCTTTAATCCACCTCCATCTTAAGACTAGAGCAGGGATACACATACAGCTCTGCCTCCGAGGTAACAGTATTTGCAGATGGGAAATACAATTGCAGGTAGCTCTTGATGCTTTTAACAAGTGTGAAAAAGCTGAGGGATAAACTTCCTTTGCAGCTGCTACTGGGAGGATGGCAGAGCCAGATGTTTTAGTAGAGGAAATTAGGAAATGATAATAAAAAAATCAAGGCTACACGCAGCAATCCTGGCCTCTAAAAACCGTTATCTGCAGTGCCTGAAGGGGAAGGTGTAAGGGAAGAAAAGTAACTCACCACCTCTAGAGATCAGCGAGGGCTAGCACAAGCCCTGCAGCCACAGCAAGCCGTGGGGACGGCGCGGGCGCCTTCATCTGTCCCGTCCTGCCGCAGGCTTGCGCCGAGCCAAACCTGGGAGCAGCATCTTTTTGCCGAGTCGGGGATTTGGCTCGGTGTCCGCGTTCCTGTTTCTCTCGCTAACATCCATGAATCCTGCGACTGAGCTTGGAACCGACTGTCTCGAGCTGAGGATTAGCAGCGTTTGGGAGAAAAAGGCATCGGAACTGCAGTACCCGGAGAAATTAAGTGCAGGACAAAAAAACCTGCCACAATAGTTGAATAAACTCCTTCCTGCTACAGATTTCAAAGCATGAGTAATAGTAAAGGCCAAACAAAAATCCCAGCCTGGTTTGAATTTCTTTTTCTTTTCTTTCCCCCGGCTTTTATTCTAACTCCCTGCAGCATGTACCGTGGAGTCAACGGCTTACGCAGCGACACACCAACCAGAGAGCGAAACCCAGGGCGATCTGTTCTGCACAGAGATGAATTTACTCAGGGGTTGACCGTCTGACATAATTTCCTCTCACTTAGATCTCTCGAGCCTCTGCTCTGCGCATCCAGAGCAGACACAGGATGCTGGTGGGTGTGAGAAAGGGCCTCACAGATGTCTAACCCAGAGCCCTGACCCAATGGGTATGTGTGTGTCACCCTTTAGCACTAATGCCAGGCTTAGGCCAGGCTCATTTTTGGCTGGTTTTTTCCATGTTTACTCTAGTTACAGGACAACAATTACAAAGAAAGAGTTACACAAGTCATTTCAAAGAGGCAGGGCGAGGACACAGCCTATTGTTAAGGCTGCACTTTCCACTGCCGGACCCTGCTCTGATTCGTTTCTAACACCTCAGCCACTCGCTCTGAAACAGTCTGTGCCATTGGGAAGCTTCCCACGCTGTTCTGCAGGCCCTTTGGAAAACAGGGATTTGCAGACACCATCCCACAGTATGTACAGATGTACACACATGCATGTAGATGGAGAAAATGGACTTCAGGGTGCACAGACAATCTGAATTTTGGCACATCCTCAGGGTGAGCAGCTCCTTAAAGAAGTTCTTTCCTAAAAAAATAAATTGGAGCCTGGAGAGCTATAAGGACCCCTTGCCTTGCGTCACCGACACAGTTCAGCAGTTTTGAACCATGAAGCATCATCTCTCTCCTACTATTCGACTTGACCAACCACCAGCACTGGCACTAGGCTGTCCTACTAAGGACCAGTCACTGGAGGAGGGTGACACTGTACACCTTGGCTGTAATTTTCTCCAATTATCTGCTGTCTCCAGGGAAGAGAAACATGGAAGACTGCAATTGGGAGGGAAGAAAAATCTCTGGATACTTCACACCTCCTGTCCATGCCAACACCCATCTCAATGCCATGCAGGCCTCTCCTCTCTCCCCACGAGCCCTATCCACCTGGTCTAGCCCATCCCCTCTTCCCACCTCCACCTCCTACAGTCCTGCCATCCCTGTCCCCTTCCTTTGCACACCCTGATGTATTCTTCCAAGCTGCTCCCTCCTCTTCTCCCGGTTCAGCGAAGCACAAACCTGGGGGCCTACAAACCAAAAGCAGTGGGCAACAGCAGACCTGGGTCTCTGTCCTGACAGAGCATCATCTATCTTATCTGTAACAACTCCCGGGGAAGGAGGTTTCCTAAGCCTCCCTAGGTGGTCTTGCAACAGTTTCACGATGATAACAGGATGTTTTCTCAACATCCAGCCTAAATCATCCTGGCAAATTAGCAAATCAGTAAATTAAGCTGCCATGGAAATCTAGGACTTTAATAACCACTATTACATGTTGGCAGACTGCTAGATTGCACAATAGTTTTCTTTTTGTTGCACTGAATAAATTTAATTCTTTCAACCTCTTCTCACGTTTCTTAATCTCTCTTCTTGTTGTTTCCTTCTGGATGCTTTCCAGTATGCCTGTGTCCTCCTCGGAGCAGGGCACCCAGAAAGGGATGAGATGACACTGCCTCCACAGTGCCACGCACGAGTAAGTCACCTCCCGCACCTCACAGAGGACACTCCTTCAACAGAACTCAAAACAAGATTTGCCTCTTTTGCAATAGCCTCTCCCTGATGATTCATCTGTGGTCCACTAGAAATCCTCTGTCTTTTTCTACCCATCCCTCTCCAGCTTAAACCTGGCTTCGTAAATGTGCATTCTGATGCCTTCTTTGCAAATGAAGCACTCTGTGGCTGCTTTTATCTCTTATCTGGATGCACTCTCCAATTCCTTAAGGTCACTCTGAACCCTGACCCTGTTTTCCCAAGTGCCTGCAGCCCCTCCTAACCTGATGTCATCCACGAGTGTTAAAAACACACTTCTATCTTCCAAATCATGACGGAAAATACTGCAGGTTTTCCCCCAGAACGTGAGCTTGCTGATGTATCACACATTACTGCACTAACTAGAGATCAAAGTGCAAATCTTTTTCAAGCTTCATTCTCTGTGAAGATATTTAGAAATGCCACGTTTATCTGGTAGGCTGCAACTTCTGAAAATGCAGACATTAATTAAAAACTAATTCATGTGGTAAAGGTAGGATGCATTAAATTCAATAGGAACTAACTAATAAAATTAATAAATACCACGAGAAGGCTATTTCCCAGTGAACTGCGTTTCTGGGGTCAGCCAGCTACAATTTGTCAGTCACAGGCTTAGACAACCGCAGCCGTCGGATGAACCCGGCAGTACAACCTTATCCATCTTGCCACATGAAGACAAAGATTCAGCAAATAATGAATCAGAACCTATTTCTGGGATCAACACAAGAAGAGAAGTAGATCAGGGTACAGTTCATTTCAAACTGTCGCTTTACTTTCATAATGCTGGGGCCACGGGGTGCCATTTCTAAATTATTTTAGTGTCACAGTATGCAGAAGCCAAACCAGATTTCTCATCAGAGTTAAGAATCTAAAGATATTCAATTTAAAACATGCCAAAGTCTAGTTTTAATAGGTCACATTAAGATATTGCCCCAGCTGTACTCAAGATCCCTAACCAAAGCAGGAAGATAAGGACCAAGGAAGGCCCTGGTAGGATGAGTACTGAACCCCCAGCATGAAATGAGCTTGGGAAATTTCGGTAACAGAAATTGTAGAGCTGAGCAAACAGAACCTCTGAGAAAATATTCTGGAGTTTTAAGAAACAGGCACTTTAAAAACCCATTTTAGTTGGAAAAAATATTTTTCCGCTATTCTCTTTCCAGTGCGTATAGCCCTACAAACCACACACATTTCCAGTGCGTATAGCCCTACAAACCCTACAAACATTTTTCAGCTGCAGCTTCTCCACAACATGCACAAGAGCCTCTCTCAGGCAAGGTTTTCTGAAACGACTGCAAGAGAAAGCATGTGCAACCTTATACACGTAATACTGGCATCATGAGCCCAAATAATTCTCAGCCTTCAGAAACCAACTCTGGAGAAGGAATTTTCCCCCTTCTCTTTCCAGTGTGCTCAAGCTTACTGTCATCCAGCCTGACTGCACCTTACAAGAAGCTGCACTTTTTAGGCTCCAAAATATATGGGTTTTTTAACAGTCTGTGCATATCAACAGCTTTCCACATTGTGTATTTATGAATAACCTTGTGCAAAATCCTCACCCACCAAACCGGAGTTAATGCAGTTCCCAGGGTCCGAAGCTGCTGACAGCACTGGTGTGACTGCTAAATACCTGCAGCTCCCACCAGGTGCAAAGCAGCACCATTTCTATTTGCAACAAGTCAAGAAAACCGCTTTTACTAACCACAAAGTGGCTCTGTAATGAGAAGGCAATGAGCACCTGAACCACTGCTGGCTACAAAAAAAAAAAGCCAGCCTTAAATAAAGCAGAGACAGGACGTGGCAGGAGATGGACACTTTGCGATGGCTTTCACCGGCCAGCTCTCGACCCAACCTACACATGTGAATTAAGCTCTATTTATAAGTCTCCTACTGATTTTTTTTAAAATGACCTTAATATAGTACAGTTGTTATTTTGTTTCTGTTGAACTTAGCAACAGGAAACCCTGTCAGTCCTGCAGCAAACTTTCCATTCCCCTGGCACTCCCATTCCTGCACCAGAAAAGCCAGATTTCTAAAGAGGTATTTGACGGGTTGGGAGGGAGAGGAAGAAGAGAAGAAAGCACACACACACGAGAAATCAAAATGCCTGTAAAACATGCAAAATGGAAGCCAAATTCAATACGTTTCTTTTCTTTTTTTCCTCGTTTGAAAGGAAAAGGCAGTGCCCTAATTTGCATTTTCTAAAGATACCTCACTTTACTGCCAGACACCTAAGTATTAGTCATGAAAATTATCTTTAATAAAGGGTTGGTAAAAAAAAAAAAAAAGCATCTTTACACTCACGCATTTCAGTAACAAAAGACTTACTTATCAGACAGCACAAATTTTAGCTTGGAAAGTTATTTGCTCTAGTCCCAGGCTAACTCACCAAGCAAACAGCTACAGAAATTAAGCCTTAACTTGTTAAAAACAAAATAAACCTCATTTTATTACAAGCTTTGGCAAGACTGCTCTGCTGCCTAAAGAGCTTTACTGCAGGATGAGCAAAGTTTTTTGCTGCTCCACCCTGAGATGTTAACTCATCGCCGCAATATTTTCTCTTTTAACAACTTCATAATGGTACGCGAACACACAAACACAGCTGCTCAGTGGCAACGTGCACCAACACAGGCTGTGAGCAATTTAGCATTTACAGGACACTTTCTTTTTCAGGAACAAGAAATTATATATAAAATATAGGCGCAAATGCAAATCCAGCTGGGAGAGGTAAGACAAAAGCAACCCAGCTCTTGATGAGGCAGAATATGTGTTAGAGGCGCTTTAACGTTCCTGTCAAGCCCAATATTCACTTGGGTTTTTTTTTATCACAGACAGTCCTTAAATTTGGAAATGCACAAGTAACAGGAAACAATACCAACTCATTTCTGATCCCTGGTATAACCTTTTTGTATTGTTTCATTGACACGAGGAATACGGCGTGTCCCCCCACATTTGAGGGCTGTTTGTCTTCCCATTATTAATTCTTCTTCCAGCAAAAGCACTAATGGTTCCTGTAGACCTTAGAGTCTGTGCACGCAGCAACACCAACCTCAGCAACGGCCCCCTCTGCCAAAAACTCCTTGGAGGGGCAAAGCATACAAGGGGATACAGAGACTCACCAGGACCACAGAAGTGGGGGGACCTCGAGCCCACCAGCCCCGACGCAGCATCACCAACCCCAAGCACATTACAAGGCATTGCTTTCATCACAGTACATACAAATCTTGGTACAGCCCTCACCAGGAACCTTTTGGGTCAATCTCTATGTCACTAACCAAGACAACATAAACATGGCTTGATGCAGTAGTTGAAAATCGCAAAGCCCTGACTATTTTTAAAAGGCTAAACCAACGTCAGGGTGATGGACGCCGTTCAGCTTTGCAAAGGCTACAAGAAAGGAAGCCAGCAGGTTAGGTGACCGGCACAGCAGCGGTGGCATTTCTTTAAAAAGCACAGAAAAAGCCAAGGTGACAACACGACAGCGGCACTCACCGCCTCCTCGCGGGCTGCGCTCTCGTTGCCATCTTCCAGAAAATCCACCTCGTCTTCAGTTTTCATTTCCAACTTCCCTGTGAAAACAGAGGGTTCGTGCAAGCAATTTAAAAACAAACGTCTTTCAGCGCTGCTGATATTTTTGTTTATTCAAACAAGTCTCAAAAAAAAAAAAAAAGAAAAGAAAGAAAAGAAAACCCCAAAACCCCTTCAACAAGTCCATTTAACTTCCAACATCTGGTTTCGTTCCCAACTTTGCTGCTTGTTTGTTATTAGTTTTAACAACTATCGTGTCTGGGACTAAAGGAAACTTTGAAACAGCAGCAAGCACAGGCTAAACTCCTGAAAAGCTCTAGGTGAGGCTGAGCACATCTGCATGTATTTGTCCACAGATTTTCTTGGCACCCGTTCGTCCAGTTAAAGCACCAAAATTTTTTGCTCTTTTTCTTCTAACTATAGCACAAAGACAACACAAGAAACCAGCCTTGCCTTCTCTCTATAGGTATTTTAAGTGTTAAAACCAAAACAAAATCACAAGCTTTGAAAATTCAGCCCACCTGCACTGCCTTAAGGGTGATGATTTGGTCCCTGGAGTTTACAAAGTCCCAGTGGATTTTCCCTGTCCTCATGCTCCCACGATGGTATCACCACCGCACTGGTACAAACACCACGTCCCAGCTGCCTTCTCTGCCCAGAAAGCTTTCAGTAGTCACCATTCCTCTGGGGTTCCCTTCTGCGTACCTTTTCCCCGCATAGTCAATGTCCTAATTAATACTCTTTCAACCCTAAGCTAATGACCCTAACGACACACAGGATACTTTCGGGGGAGTGAAGTGATTTGACCAAAGCCACCCAGATGGAGAGTGGCTGTGTTAGGGCTAAACCTCCTCTAATCCCGCTCCCTCTCTCATTTCTACTAAAAACAAACACTGGCTGGATGTCAACGCCTTCTTAAGGGCAACGTGCGTTTGCAGGGAGTACACCCGCTCAGGGATTTAGGAAGAGGAGCTTCCCATCTTCATAGGGAAACTGCTATAACAACCGTCGCCAGTGGTTTTCTGTTGCCATTAAAGTCTACCCTTGCTTCTGCCATGCCATGATGTTTGAGATCTAGGTCCAAAGACAGAACACGCAAGGAAGAAACCCCTGGTGCACTGAAGACAGAAGAAGCAAGACGTGTAGTGATACTCTGTGCTGGGTAAGAACTGGAGGATGAAGATATCTGCCCTCAGGATGAAATTCAAGGGGACAATTTTTTTTACACTCTGCCACATCTTCCTAAACTTCTTTCAAGAAACATCTCTCAAACAAAAAGCACTATAATGCTATCAAAGAGGTCTCTGAGGTATAGAGCACCTTATCACGTGTGGCATCGTTAATGACATTTGTTATCAGATCATCCTGCCACTCTAACAGGGAACTGTAGGAAGTGCTTTTCCATAGGGAAAATGCCTTTGATGAGAATGAGGTGAAGACTGGTAAAATTCAAACCAAGGTGATACTCTGCTCTACGGCTATGAATGTGTTCCTTAAATGCTGAGATCTACAAGAGATATACTAGAGATATTTCTCCCGGGAGAAGGGCTAGGGAGCAGTGATTACAGTATTTGTTAAATCAAGATGCCGACCCCCAACCATACGACCTAACCTTGCCCAGGCCGCTTTCTGCCAAGAAGTTGCATCTACTCCGAGGTGTCTCGTCAGCATAAAAACATGCCACTACTTTTCTTCTCACTCAGCCTGGCTACTGTGGCATGATTTCATATCCCAACTGCCTGCTTTTTTAATGAGTAGCATCTATCTTGCAAATAATGTGCTTGCAAGAACCCATTACTCAGCTGTAATGCAGCCCTGAGTCTAAAGTCTAACAGCATGAGGAGCTGCCTTTGGAACGTAGGATCTTCCAGCTTCAGCACCTTCCTTCAGTGCTGCGATCAGTCACGAGATATTTGTCTGGATAAGGCAATTAGCCCTTCGAAGTCTCTGTTTTGGGGGCAGGCTAAAACTAAGTGGAGGCAATGAGATAAACAGGTATACAGTTGGGAGGAATTTCACAATATAAATTAAAAAATCTAAGAGCTCAATGATTTGGAGGAATGGCAACAGCAATTACCAGCCAGCTAACTTCTCTGATAAATCAGCATGACAATGAAACCCTCTGACCACACGCGTATCTGAGAAACAGCCTTGTGACCTGCACTTCCTCTGAGAAGGCTTTACTGCAGTCTATCAAAAAAAGGTCTGGTTCATTCTGCTGAGCACCCACGACTCCTGCACAGCTACAAAATACTCTCTGCAAGCCCAGGCTGTAGGGGAAACTCCCCAGCACTGTCGCAGCAATGAAGAATTGACGTAAAGGATTGAAGGCTGCCACTGAACTAGCATGCAAAACGTGCTACCCAAAGCTCAGACATCGGCATGAGGAATGTACACAGCAATAAGAAATGATAAATCTGTTCTCCTGAATTACTGCCAGATCAGAGTTCTAGATGCTGCTTTATAGGAGGCGAATTTCAGCAATATTTCAAATAGTGAGCTTGGATTCATAGCAGTCCCTTGTCTCCGCTTTAAGACAGTATTTTATTCCGGCTTCCCTAACATTTTGCCTCAGAGCAATCCTAAAGTAGTTCTTCAAAAGAATATTCCAGGTGAAATTTTGCTTTGTGCAGCATCCCACTACAAATAAGTAAAATTCTTCCCTACGGAGAGGACAGACCATTGTATTCCAAGACCTTTTACCCCTAAATCCTTATGCATTTTAAATCTCTAACAGAATCACCTCCTTTCCCCCCCTCCACTTCCAATACCCTAACACAGAATCATGCCTTAATACCACTTCTACTTCAGTCGCTATCTTACTGGACTGTTAAGTCCCTTCTCCTTTTAAAACCTCGCCCAGACAACGTCATGCCTCCAAGAATCCAACCAGAGATAAAGACCTGGACTGTACGGAGCAGGCAGAGCAGAAGACTCCCAGCAGAAAGGAGTCCTGCCAGTTATTGACTTACAGCCACTCCTGTCTTATTGAACTGTCAATCCACCACAGCACTAAAACAGGTTCTTTCTGAAAACAGCTTTCTAATCCACCTTAAAATCTTACTTACTAGCCATCTCCTGACTAATGTTCACCAGTTGTCTCCCAATACAGACTTTCTAAAAATCCTGAAATCAATGAAAAAAGGATTCACTGCTCCCTCACCACTGCTCTCCCCCCCGCCAAATCAATCCTTTCCCTGCCCCCAGTTATTCTGCTATCACATATCATAACAAACCCTCTGCCATACCCCGTTTTACATTCAGACCGAAGAAACAGCCCCCAGCATTACAGCAGTGAAACGGCTTTATAACTTTACAACCTCATGATTCACATGGCAGATTTTTTTTTAATTGTTTAAATGCTTTGTTTGTTTGCTTGGTGCTGGGAAAGCAAGAGGCACTGTATCATTTTCTCACAGCAAAGAAAAAAAATGGCAACAGAAAAAGTTCAGCTGCTTCCAGTTAACAGCTGTCTGAACAGGTGGAATATGAAGATTGGATTAGCTCCCCGCGTCAGTACCAAATTCACCTATGATTTAATTCCAGGCTGGAGCAACAAACTCATTTCTCTTTCATTCAATTTATCCCTTCATTCCCCTTTTTGGAGTTACCTGGTGACGTTTTCTATTAGCTCAACTCTCACATGGACACCAGACGTCTACGCTGTCCCCCAAGTCCCACCGACCCCCATCACCCCAGCGCCGTTCCTGCTCCCCAGCCGACGGCAGCAAACAAAACTCATCATCCGAGTTCCAGCACTGCTTAAACGCACTGGAAAACACCACCGGCTGCTCTGCCCGACAAAAAAAGCTTTGCAGCCCGGAAAAGGCGGTGGGGGTAGGGCTGGCTGGCTTTTTTAAATGACCTAATACTGCCAATTAGGAAGCGGCTTTGCGCAGTTCAGAAGGTGCTCCCCAGCCGACGGCAGCAAACAAAACTCATCATCCGAGTTCCAGCACTGCTTAAACGCACTGGAAAACACCACCGGCTGCTCTGCCCGACAAAAAAAGCTTTGCAGCCCGGAAAAGGCGGTGGGGGTAGGGCTGGCTGGCTTTTTTAAATGACCTAATACTGCCAATTAGGAAGCGGCTTTGCGCAGTTCAGAAGGACATCGGCAGCTGTTTCAAGCAGATGAGCAAAGAAAAGGCAAGAGAGCCCCGTTGTACCCTCTGACTTCATGTTAGCAAAGATAAAGGGGAAAAGCGAAGGAATAGCACTAAGCAAACAAACCTTCAGGCCCAAAGTGTGTAACATGAAGATAGGCAATTCAAATATCTCCCTCCCATTCATTCCTTCTGTAGGAAGGATTCATGTGCTAGAAATTCTTCAGCATAAATTTATAGGAGATGATGTCCCATCCTTACCTCCAGCACCAGCCAAGGAACATGCAACTGAACTGAAAGTTTTAATATATAACTTCAGATTAGATTTCTTCTTTCTCAGAAGAAAAACCCCAAACACCTACACTTCCTCTGCAAGACAGGCCTCCGGCTCTTATTTCCTTTCCTTTGCTGATCAGATGCTAGAGGCACATTTACAAAGAAAAAACTGAAAAGTAGGAAACAACTGATTTTTCCTACCTGTAACAGGCTCTGCTCCTTGGACTGCCGGGATGATGTTCCTCTTCTTTGTCGACAAACTTAAATCCATTTCTCCATTAAGGCTGGCTCCCACATCCACTGCAGCCTGGGGCTCAAACCCCACTTTTTCTGCAGCTGGTAATTCAGGGGAACAAGGTGTCTCTGCTGCAAAAACCACTGCATCAAAACTCTTTACCATTTTAGGAACTTTATCCAGAGAGGAGCCATCATCTGCCGAAACCAAACTCTTTACTCCCACGTTTTCCAGTGACTCAACAGCATGTAAACGGCACGAACACAGCGAGAAGGGCGATTCGGGTACGGCTCGGCTTTGCTTTCCATCAGGCTCAGCCAAGACCTCCCCCTGCACTGCTTTAGCAGCAGGACCAGCATCACTCTCGATGGCCGGACAAACGGTATCAGTGCTGGAGTCGCTGTCGCACGTGGGCTCTTCTGCGATGGGCTGAAGTGCTGCCCGAGGAAGCACGCTTTCCACACCCTCCTGCTCTTCCAGATACACTGCGACAGGGGTTACTGCCACTGGCCTTAACACTTCCTTACCCTCACAGGCATCACTTGGGGCTCCCATTTCTGAAGCACCCTTTAATTCAGGGGTGCTGCTGCGTGGGGAGATCTGTTGTAGGGTTTGATTGGGATCGTGTTCTTGGTTCAGCCCCGCATCCGGACAAGGATCACTCTCCACACCTGGTGACTCGCCTGCTGATGCAGGTCCACGCATGGTGCCTTCTCCTGCACCTACTGTCCCGGTCTCGCACACTTCTTTGGGAAGGACTGTCCCCTTCAGCCCAGCATCCACATCGCTGCCGCCTGCCACAGACCCCCCGTGACTGCAGGCAGAGGGTTTCACAGCAGCGGCAAGAAGTTCTTCCGACAAAACCTGCTTGTTGCCACTTGTACAAGCCTCCTGCTCAGGCTCAGCTTTGCCTCCTTCAGCCTGCCATGACAGACTCTGCTCCGAAGAGCCCTCATCCACCGCATGGTCCCCAGGCCAGCTGACTCCAGCATCTACTCCGCCATGCTCCCCACCGCACTGCCGGGTGAGCTCTGCCGAGCCCGCTGCCGCCACCACTTCCTGGTTTTGTTTAGATTCTGCATTATGAATTACAGAGGGTGTGCCCGTTAAATTATCCTCCGCACAGTCTGCGCCCTTGGCATATGGAGCTAATCCAGGGTCATTACCTTGCAGAGCTGCCTCCTGCCCGGGAGGTGCCACCGTAGCATCTCCCTCCTGACTCGCAGCCAGTCCTTCTCCTCTGGGTAGGGGAGAGAGTGACTTCATCTCGCTGCTCAGCTCGTCCTGCTCAGAAGCACTTTCTGCTATCTCTGCTTCAGTTTGTGGAGGCTCTTTTTCTGCCAGGCACGTGCTCCCATTCTCCAGAAGGAGCGATGCAGGCTCACGTTTGCTCAAGAGAGCCACGTCCGGTTTTAGGCTGTCGCCCATTTCATCCTTAACAACAGTTTCATCAGCAGAAGGGTGACAGCTAGAAACTTCCTGACTTCTGTCTGCAGAATCTGCACTTCCTCCATCTCTGCTACTGGTATCAGTTCCTGATGACTGCTCTTCACAGGCTGTGCTGCCCTCCATTGCTTCAGCTGCACGTTCAGTAGCAATCTTACCGCTTTCCTGGCAACATGCAGGTCCTGCACTGCTTTGATCAGATCCATCATCATCATCATTTTCAGGTTTAGCAGCAGGGCCATCAGTTTCCACACTATCTTCTTCCAGAGAGGGCGAGCTGGATTTCCCATCTGTGCAAGCAGCTTCCACCTGTCCTTCTGGCTTCCCACTGCCATGGATTTCCAAACCAGGACCAAGTTCCAATGTACACATGGGAATTTTTATCCCATTCATTGCTGGCAACGCTGCCTCGGCGCTCACGGTGACATCCTGCCTCTCTGCGACACAGGCATCACTTTGGCTTTCCAAGAAACCACTGTTTACCTGATCAGAGCATGAGTCCGCTCCAGTCTTGCAACGGTCAACAGAGACATCGCCAGTGCCACTGTCTGCATTCGTACCATCACGTGCCGGTACTGCTCCCGCATTTGCATCCTCCCCATCTGCACAGTCCGTGCCATTAAAACCACAGAGTAAGGGCTGAGCAGCACTGGCTGACTCTTCCTTAGCCAGCGATTCCTCTTCTAGGTCTGCAGTCCTCTTTTCACTTGCCTCAGCCATCCCATCCTCTACCTGCTGCTGGCCCGCAGCCCTCTCAGCCGTCCCTGTACAGTTCCTGCATTCAGTTTGGCCCATAGCCACATCCACGCCCTCCAAGGAAGCTGGGGCTTTGCCTGCAGTTTCAACCACAGTAACAGCACTGCCAGCTGCACACTGCTCGGCAGCTTGCGCTTCCTGATGGGGACTATCTTTACTGCACAAGCCGGCTTGATCCAAACCAACTCCAGCAGATGTCATTCCAGCTTCCTCATTTGTATTTCCACAGGATGGAAGATTTATGGCACCATTTACGCTTGCACACAGGCTCACTGTGCAGTCCTTCTCTTCTGATATAGTCCCAGAGCTTTCAGCAGAGGTTGGCCCCTCCTCTTCCTCTGTACTCAACGTCACTGCATTTTTACTTTCACAGAAGCACTTGGGGCTCTCTGTATCCCCCAGGCTCAGCAAGTCATTTGGCGCATCATTAAAAGCTCCCAAACTCCTGCTGTTGCATTTTTCCTCCTGGTGGGTTTGGTCTGAGAGCTGCCCCATGTCCAGGTGAACAAGATCAGATGGACTTTCTTGCCTTCCTTCTCTTGCCATTTCTTCTAGGCTCTGAGAGGTAGTGGCTGGGTGACCATTTGGCTCTGCTCCTTTAGCACAGCTGTCTCCAGAATCTCCCAGCACAGGCTCCGTCTGCTGCCTGTAACAAGGCAGCAGACTTAAACTCTGTAACAAGACACACACAGAAATAAAAGATTACTTTGCTCTGTCACACGTTTACACTGTCTCCACCATGAACAAGATCTGTATCAACATAACCCTATTTGCTGCGACTCCTGCTCCCTCTGTACCTCTACCTGGTGTCCCTTGGGACACAGTTACAAACATACTGCAGTGGGTATTTTAGGTGTTGGTTTGTTACACAGTCATACTGAAATTATTAGAATGACAGAAACACCGGCTGGAAAGAGCACCCGGAGGTCATCTAGTCCAATCTCTTGCCTGAAGCTGGACTGTCACCAATATGACTTCAGGTCAGCTGTGACTTTGTCCTGCCAAGTCCCCAATGACCTCTGATGATGAAGTACCCACCACCTCTCTGGGCAACCTATTCCCATGCCACACCATGCTCCCACGAAGGAGTTTTTTCCTAACAGCCATGCTGATCCCCTCCTGAAGCTGCAGTTTGCCCCTCTACCCCCTTGTTACATCATCTGCCACCAATGAGAAGAGTTATAATCTTTGTAATTGTCCTTCAAGCACCTGTAGACATAGCTCTTGAGTATACTTAAATTCAAGATCAGTAAACAGCAGAATTCAATCAACCAAAAAACGCAAATATATACCAGCCTAGTCCCAAAGGGCTTCAGCAAATGCAGCTTAAGAACAACTTGAGATCCCTGCCCAATGGCACTCCCCAGTTCTCACCAACATTGCTCTATTTTCTCTATATTGACATAACCGCCCCTTCAGATGTGGGCATTGGCTAATGATGTCCAAACACCGCCACGTGCCTCCTACTCCTAGAACTGAACTAATCACCTAATCCATTCCTGAGAACTGCATGCATAATTAAATATCTGAAATTTACTACCTAAATGGAAATAAAAATTTGAAAATTATGACATAATATTGAAATTAGTATGTGCATTGTTGTGGAACAGTTGCTATGTACTCCATCCCTCTCTAATCTCCATTTTCCTTCCACAGCATCTCCTTTGTCAAGGATCCCCCAAGCTTTTAGTCTGATACAATCAAACCTTTACTTCAAAAGGACTGTCTGTTTCAAGATCTCCTTTTTTATTCTCTTTGCTGCATATCAATACTTCTCTGTGTCTGTGATGCTCTACAAATACAAAACTCTGATCAACTATTTCAAAACTCGTATTTGTTTGCATTTATTTGTAAAAATACCCCAAAAAACACATGCATCCTAGAAGCCTAACTTAAACCAGCCCCTGAAAATTTTGTTTAAGACTCTAGTTTTTAGAGAAACAGAATTTTGTACCAAAAATGTCAGCTTAAACATCCCTGAATATGCAGAGAAATGACCAATATGTTAATTGATGCATCATAGGGAACTTCTGGGTAATGCACATACAAACAGTGGCTAAAATCATCACTGCTACAGTGACGGTACAGCATTTTACTCGTCTTTTCACACCCTGAGGTTTGCAAATGATGAGCACCGCCACTCAACCACTGAATCACACACCACCAAACGTAATTCTGGTGTGTGCCACCAATCTCCTATTTAAAACCATCCTGCCATCCAGGTCCCATATACCCTGTCACCTATGCCAGAGCTCCCTGGTTTTGAGGTATCCCTAGACAGGTTAGCATCGGAGGCAGGCAGCATGGCACGTCCATCCATCGTGTAGCAGCAGAGATGGGATGCAGGGCTCCGCGTGCAGCGGTACCCATGGGCTGCAGCTATTTTTTGCAAGGGCAAACAAACAGGATCAAACGGCGTGCTGGCCGTCTGGTGCCTGTAACCACACAGAAGAGCACAGAGATCGTGCTGCTGGTTCTCAGCCAGGATGGACCAACACAGACAACACGACCAGGACAGACCGACACAGACAACAGTGACGTTTGCTTGGGAACAAGCAAGTTTTTCAGAAGGAGGGCTGTGGCAGCCCCAGCATCCTCATGGTGAAGTCACACTGATGATAGCCTGAAAAACAGAGCTGTCTCTCCAAAGGAAGCCAACTGGCTTTTAACTGACCCGAAATGAACCTAAATGAAATAATTACAGGGCTGCTTTCCAAATTCAAATCAGATTAGATGTGAAGTGAAACAGCACTGGAAAGAAAAAGTCTAAACATAGCCTTTTCTGATTTCACTGCCAGGCAAAATGTACCCATCTGGCATTCGCACGAACAAACAAGAAGCAAGCTGGGTATGCCGGCCGTGCTTTTGTGTCTTTTGATGGAAAGGGGAAGCGATTTCACAGTTAGCCTGGGTTTGTCACTCATGTCACCAGTTCCTGTTGAGACTGGGAGTAATTAACATCTCAGGCACCCAGGGAAGGGTAAAAACAGCTAAGGGTGGCCCCTACCTCTGACTGTCCCCCAGCAGACAACGATTCTCTCCTTCCTTAGTTAAGGGAGCAAAAATATCCTGTTGTTTAGAGGCAACGCCTCCGTAAGGGCAGATGTATGAGCTGATGAAGGAACACCCACAAGTGATGCCAGCTGTTCAAGCACACGCTGTTTCTGAGAAGTGGCACAGAAGTGTCCCGCTGTTTCACCTTCCTGTCCTAACCCAGTCCCTCTGGCACCTATTTTAAAGCAGCAAGAGGAAGCCCTTCCACAGCCCATGGCTCCCACAGGTCAACTGCCATAGGGTCCAAGAGGAGCACAGTGAGGGGACCACTATAGACACACACGCTGTGTGGCTGGGGCAGGCCTGCACCCTCGTCCTACACAGAGGTGCTAAGGAGACAGCTGTTTTCTCCACCACCTGTCCCAGAGACTTTCCCCTCAGTCTCCTCTTTCACCCTGAACTTTCCATCTGAATAGACACATACCCACTGAGCAAAGCTCCCACAAACCCAGCCCCAGTCCAGAGCCAGCCTTATGCTGCCTGATGGCTGCCAGACACCCTGGAAGGCCAGTCCACCTCCAGGGAGGGAGGATTCCCTGCCCATTCAAGCAGGTCCCAACCTAATGAAGAAGGCAGGAGCTGGGAGCAGAGAGAGCCCACAGGGCTGAGCAGACCTGGCATTGCACAGCCCCGAGTCTGCTTCTCTTCTGAGAGAGAAAATTTGTTGTCTCACACAGCTTTATCAGATCTCCCCATGCTCAAACGAGAAGAAAATAGGCAGATGTCTGCCTGGAGGTTTGCTAATGACATCCAGAGAAAACGTCTAGGTAAATACACCCCTGAAGGGTGCCTACGTGAGGGAGTTGTCCCCAGGTGCGAGGCTGCCTGTGAGGCAGAAACCAGCCAGCTCTGCTTCTCTTTCACCATCTCAGCCTTTTCCTTACCGTGTGCTGGTGGCTCTGCATGTGCATCTGAAGGTGCCGTATGTCACTCTCCAAGCTGGCTGCTACCCCTTCCTTGGCTTCAGCCGTCAGCATGTATACATCGAGCCCACGGTGGTGCTTCACGCTGTAGTCCCCTGAGTGCACGGTGTGAGACAAGGTGCTCCAGGAGTCCGGTTCCCTGGCTTCCTCTCTGCAATAAAACAAAGGCGAGTTAATCTGCAGGCAAGGAGGGATGCTGCATTGCAGGACACGCACGCTCTTCTTCACTCTGGACAGTCATCTAATCAACGGCCCGAGCGGAACACAGCACCGGCTCCAGGGCCAGACAGACAAATACACACGCACACTCCTCGGCCTTGAAAATTAATGTGATTTAGAGTTAATGCCAGCCATAAGCTTCATTTCACAAGGTCTTTCTCAGGTAGACAGACTTGCTGTTTTCCCCAGACTATGAGAGAATAGCAGCAAAAGGCACAGCAATTGAAAAAAGAGACACCTGAAAGGCAGACTGAGAAGGGCAAGTCAGAACGAAGGTTATCATGATACAGACACTACAACTTCTACACCGAAACCAGCACACCACTTCACAAACACCCAACAGCCAGCAAATTGTAGCAATTTTTGACTCCTGAAATGAATTTAGCTTGCTCTGTGAAACTGCTTCTGTAAAAGATGTTCTCAGTGTTGTGAGACAGCTGTCCTGCAGCAGTATCACAGATTTTCTTTTTACCAATCAAAAGGAAAGAGAGGAAAAAAAGATGCTGTTGTAGATCAGAATGAAAAAATAACCCAGCAGTTACATGTATTTCATAGAAATTTCTATTCAGTCACCTCAAATGTTAAACCCTGATATTGCAGTCTTGTGACTCAAAGCAGCAATCTTCAGGTCTCACCCAGCTGCACAGAGGCCACATTGACTCCTTAAGGGGGTGAGAAAACATTTATCGTATCGAGGTGTTCATCTACAGCTTCAGAGGTACAGATTTCATATTGAATAAGAAGTGATTCAGGAAACCCAAAATCTGTTTTAATTGTCCAAGGACATAGCGGCTTACACAGGACCCTCCCAAGCACTGTATCGCCCAGAAAAGACAAGGAGCGTA
>NW_010272751.1:108430-125827 GCF_000690775.1 Eurypyga helias
GGCTTACACTGACCTGCTCAGGGTAATACAGAGATGTATGCAAGTAATTAAGGGATTCAAGAAGGTCCATATACAGAAGTGTATACCATCAACCATGCTAAATTACACATAGATTTCAGCATCTCTGCTGACTGATTTCTTACTTTAAAAGTAGCAAAACCTTTCTAATGGGCAAGTGACCCCCTGGGCTCAGGCAAACCACAGGGCTACCTCTCTGGGAAGCCACGCCATTTAGAAAGGAAAGTCGTAACGAGCAAACTATACCATGATTTGCAACAGGAACGGGCAGAGCAGGGTGGAGAAACGGTCAGGCAGCTCATCATACGACAGAGAAACCTGTGCACATGATGGTAGCGTCAACGGCTGTCCCTGCTCTGCCCTGGCACAACCACCCGCCCCCTCCTGTGACTCATTCTGGGCTAAATCTGTGAGGAAATTCAGACAAAGCAAAACTACATCTTCCACCATTCACCACCATTTAACTCAATTGACTTCACAAGAATTAGTCTTGATTTAAACAGAATCAATATTTCTACAGAGAAACGGAAAGAAGGGCCCAGTTTTTGATGGTGATTAGTGTAAATCCATGAAGGCACTGAAGTCAACTGAGCCATTACAAGTGACTAAAGAAATGACCTTGCTTCACCAAGGAAACACAGACATTTCTGTCTGGAGTATTTTTCTTTTCAGCTGTCATATATGAGAAACTACTGTACTCAGGGCCACTCTCAGAGTACAGCGAGGCAATCAGCACAAAACCCATATTCACCCACTCACGGGGAACAGCAGCAGCTGGATTAAAGAACTGCGTGCGATAAGTCTGCTCCACTTTCTCATCAGCTTCAAGGACACTCACGGGCATCTTCACATCGGCACCCACAAAGCAGCCTGAACAACTCGAGTTCAAAAGCATCAAAATCTGGAGCGAGATGACAGGCAGAGTCCCCCGCCAGCCCACGAGCGCACCCACCCCTCCTGCAATTTGTCACCTTCACATGGCCTCGACGCATCAAATAATCACTTCTGCTTACAAAGACAGCCATTTCTTTTCATATTCAAGTTGCTGATCACTGTTACACTCTATAAAGAGCTTTAAACCTTTTGAAAAACCAAGATCTTTCTCACATCCAGCCAACCACAAACAACTCCAAGCTCTCATTTTTAGTAGCAGTCACCTACACAAAATTAAGCAGAGAGGTACGGGATGTCTCAATCTACCGACTCCTTCGAATCACCCCTTTCATACACTGCTGCATCCCAGCACTAACGGACTGCAGCAGAGAGGACAAACGGGTATTCACAAACGTTAACTTGTTTGCACATCCCTATTTCTGTTCTTCGGGCCATGGCTTCCAAGGGCACGCAGACCACACGAGGGGATGCTCCTGCACATTTGTCTTCGTGCTCTGAACTTAACTGTGTCTCTCAGGCATGTCTCTCTGCAAGCCCTGGGTTTCATTGAGAGATAATAAAAACACACTTTCTTCCAGGAAATTAAAAAAAAAAAAAAAAAGCTTTGCAGTCGTGTATTTTGTACTCCCTGGTTGTGAAAGATGCTTATTTTGTACAGATTAGGAATTTCGGCACTAATTCTACGTAAGTGCATGTCCAAGCTCATCTACTAGGAAATAAAATCAGATATGCAAATAATTACTGAAGATTTATTAACAGAAATGTACATAGAAACTCCAGCATCCAAGCAGTCTGAAAATCTGCTTCCATTCGGCACAAAAATTCGGTTTTCTGCCGTTTGCCAGCAACAAGGGAAATCTGCCTTCTTATGAGGTTTAACCATCCTGGGTCAATTCTTTCTCATCCTCCCTTTTCAACAGCTTCCCATCAAAACACGTAAAAGGTACCAGCGAACTCAAAATTTCATTGGCATAGCAACTTTTGCAGAAAAAAGTATCTTGCTTGGTTAAAAAAGCAAGGACCGACTGTTAAGACTGACAGCATTCACTAGCTCCACCCTCAGCACAACCACAGTGGGTCCCACTGGAAAAGCCTAGGAGAAGTCCTCCAGCTCTGGTCCCTGCTGCTTCTGCTGCAGTCTGCTGTCCCATGGACGTAAACCCAGTAGGGAAATTGCTGGCTTGAAGGAAGGACAGACTTACCAGCCGGCCCTTCATCCACAGAAAGGTGGCTCAAAGAAGGATGCCAACCCCAAAAGGGGCAAGAGGAGAAGCAACCAAGCTTCCACAATATTCTCGGGCCATGCCTTGCTCGATTCCGGAGCTGATTAGACTGCTTAAACCGCAGCATCACCTGCTTACTTGGCACACAAGACAAGATGATACATAGTGGGTTTTAAACCTCACAGCATCACCCGGGTAAACTTGCCCCTGGTGAAGAAGGAGCCATTGCCGTACTCGTGTGCTGAATCTCTTCTCGTGTCGCGGGGGAGCAGAAGGGATGGCCCCGAGCCAGCGAGCTGCGGAAAGAGGGAGAGGAAAGCCTGCACCGACACAGCACGGCTCCCGGCTTCCTGCAGATACAGGCGAGATATTTTTAAGAAGAGGGAAGATAAGTGAGAAAGGGAGAACAAAAAACCCGAGTAAAAGCTCTGCCTGCCTTCAGAAGTTGCAGAAGCGGTGCTCAGTGACAGGGGTTTGAATGCGGCGGCTGTGCCGGTGCTCCCAGCAGGCGTGTTTTCCGTTACAGAGATAACGGGTTTTGAACGGAGGGGAGAGGAAGAGCAGGGGGAAGAGACCAGGAGAGAAACATAAAAGCCTCAGTGGGCTTAGCAGAACCTCGCGTTAGGAAGATTTATCCCACAGTTCTACAAAGGGGCAAGGAAGGCGGTGTGGGAACTCAAGGTGTTATTTCCTGGGGATATCCCCTCCAGATTTCTGAACTGGACTTCGGCTGAAACAAAACAAACTCAGCAGTGCTGCCAGCTCTTATGATCTTACGCAAGCCTGACAACAGCTGTGGGTTTGTTCTGAAAGCATCAGCCCCTAGATTCATGTGATAAGAAAAAAAAAAAATCAACCCAAAACACTTTTTTTTTTTTCTTCTTAAACTACATAAAGCCCCTAGTAGTATGGCTGCAGTGAAGTGCTAGGAAATGCTAGAATTTAGATGCTCCTATCTGTAAGACAACTAAAACTAAACTAAACCGAATCTTAACCTTACATCCTTATTCAAATTCAGAATTACTACTGTTATAATATCCCACTGAAAATGCTAGATCAGACAGACTGTTTTCTGGGATAAGCAAGGAACAGTGCCTACTGGGACAGGATGGTGAACTTGGTGGCGACTGCACAACACGTGCTTAGCACAGGCAGTTTAAATCAAGCCAACAATCCCTCCTGTGAACAGCCAGCACCCAGGCTTTGTGCAGTCGCCAGCATCTAAGCCCAGGCAACATTAGAAAATAAAACTTAATGCTATTTGCCAAAGTGATTCAAACACACCATTTACACTTCAGGTGTTTCCAAGCGTTCCAAAAGCCCCAGGAAAGTAGAAAATGTTTCTTAAATAAGAAAACCTCATAGATCACTTTCTAATTTGAATAATTTTGATGTTGAAGGCAAGAGTTACAATTAATGGAATGTAGAAATGACGACTAACCCCTTACAGTGCTTCGCACAAACACGGACGGCAGTGGGTTCAGACATGGAACTGAATTCAGGATTGCATAACCTATCCTTCTATATTGCATTAAATATTTAACAACTAGATTCAAAATATTTAATGCTAATTTCTCAGTCCCTTGATCAACACACTATGCTGTAGGAAATCACACAAGAGAGAACAGCTGGCTTGGTCCTTCAACAGCTGTTCTCAGACGCACATATCCTAAGAGAGCACGTCCAGTATTTCCTACCACAAAGAGTCTGCACTCCTAAACCCAAAAATTTCTTAGGCCTCATTGTGAATTATACATTTAAAAAAAAATGCAGCCACAAACTGTCATCAACTACACTTGCCAAAAAGTAGGATGTGCATTCCATAAGAGTAACTGCTATGAAATGCCCTTTTCCGTTTGTTTCATTTTCATAGTCCTACCTAAGAAGAAAGATCCCCTGCTCGGGAGGTGGAGCCGTAGATCCAACATGGAACTCAACGTCACACAAGTAAACAAAAGAAATTTAAGGTGAATTTATGAAATGCACTCAGTGAAAACTGATGCCACGTGTTGCTTTTTAAACACAAAAGCAGAGTCATGGAGACAACTTCATCGAGCGATTTTTTCTTGACAGCTAAAACCAGCATCTTAGATCAAGGCAAGTGATAGGGAAGACTTGTCTCTGCAGAGCACCTCCTCGTGCAGCAAGCGAGCGACCACAGACTCCGTAACACAACCTGAAGCCAGTGCTTCGGCTGCCCCTGACACAGCAGTTCACAAAGTCGTCTTCCACAATAATGTGTTCAAACTTCAGTCTCCAGTACAGACGTCACTACCTCTATTAGATCTGCTCAAGAGACTAAATATGAGTATCCTAACTGGGTATCCAGCTGACACATGCCTGAGACCAAAAACCCAGCAGTTCTGGGAAATCACTTATCTGCATTTTCTAAATCTATCCTGAAATGGAGCGGGTTTATCACAATCATTTACCAACCACACAGGGCTTATTACAGGGGCTTATGGCCCCCATAATTTTTGAGATCACCTCCAGATCAAGATGCTATGTGGGAATGCTATGGGAATAATTTTCTTCTTGTATCTTACCACATCTTCCCAAATCTCATCTTCCTTCTCCTCCTCACAGGCCTGTTTACATAAACATCATCTCCCAGGAGCTCCAATTTTCGAGTGGGATATCAGAGACAGTAAAAAGCTGTTTGTACCATGCAGACAAAACCACTTCTCTTCTGTATTCAGAGGTGGATACATACAAAACAAAGGAGAGGAGGGAGCCAACAAATGGAAATACAAGTCTTCACAGGGATGTGGGAACACAATAGGAAACCAGTAAAAGTTGGAGCACGCAGCGAGCGGGTGAGTAGGTGGAAAGAGAGAAACGCAAACTCTTCCTGCTCTATCATGTTCACACCTGGTTCCCCCATCCCCCTGTTCCCAGTCTGCTCCTCTGCTGTGAAAGAAGAGAAACCCACAGCACCTCAGTATCTCTCTAATCACGATTATCAATCAATTAAACAAGGGTGTTTCAAATTATAATCTTAAAATTCAGCAATACACAGCCACAAAAATCAGACCCTGCTCCTCCTACTCTCCTGTAGCTTAACAACACCCTCTTCACACATCCATCTCTCATCAGGTCCTCTTCTCATTGCCCTTCTAACACCTCTGAATCCACCTTGAAATGTTAATCTTGTGCCAGCACTTGTAGAGTCAAAGTCAACTGTTCACTTCTCCTGCCAGACCATAGAAACCTATACGCTGAACCTACTGCCTGGCACCCTGGATAGCGATCCAAAGGGTTTGCTGCTTGGTTTAGGGTGGAAGAACAGAGGGAAAACCATCAGCAATACTTCAATGAACTCTGCAGCCACTCATACTGCTTAGCCAGAAATGAAATTAAAAACATGCACAGCCTCGCCTGCCAGTGTGGTGGCAACCTTCTGGCCACCTCCGTGTCCCCCGCGGTGTGCTCTCGTGCTCCCAATAAAGAGAGAGAGGGAGAACTGGAGTCACCCAGGGCTGACACAGAGCCGTGCGCATGTAGTTTCCAGCTCGTAATAACGGCAAGGGTGCACGCAGGAAAGGGGGGCTCAGCCTGTGCATTCTCAGGGGTATAAGCACCCTGTTTACACTCAGCTGCCACGATCTGGCACTGAAGCCGTAGCGGTCGGTGATGTTTCCAGCCCGAGGAAACTAGTGATTTTGGAAAGCATCTGCGCCACAGATGGCCTTCGCCTACGCAAAGACTGAATTTAGTGGAACAACCCAGCACCAAAATTCAGTGAAAAATGGCCATCTTTAACTCTCGTGTCTATTCGGCCACGCTTTAAGACCACACAAACTCTCTGCTGAACAGGCACGGGACATTATTGAAATTAAACAAATGCTTAAAGGACTTGCTAAATCGGGGTGCAAAGAAATGAGGTACCAGACAAATCCTCTTGTTGCTCTGTATCAGAAAAGTCGAAAAGTGTATTCAATATAACAGTAAAGTTACTGAAAAAGCTTCCTAATTTGAGAGGCACCACGGAGATTACAGCACAGATTTCACCAATTACTTACGTAAAATCAGAACAATAGCAAGAGATAATCATGGGTTGCAAAACGTTCCAAAAACCCTTCTGCTACCAGTGAGTTATTCCTCATGTGTGTTAATTAAATCAGTTTAATTTTGTAAATACAGACTTGTACCGACTTACAGTTCCACACACTGAACCACCTGCTGTTACCAGGAGATTTGAAGGAACCGCAATCCCAGAGCTGTGCAGAAGTGCTTTATAGCAATGAAACCAGCAAAAGCAAAACTAATAGAGTATAAAACTCAGAGACTCTTACAACCCTGAAACTTCCCACTTACAGGGATTGGAAAAACACAGGCGTTCTTCCTATGGGCTTTACTGTTCTCCTGCTCCCCTTCTTCAGGGGCATAGATCGCTCTCAGCTGTGAAGGAACTACAAGCATTTGGCTTCGCGGGGAAACGACAATACTTGGGGGTTACTAGAGATAACTCTGTTCTGCAGAAATGAAATCAGATTATAAAATCAGCGTTCGTCTGTTTTACAAAACGGCACTTCCGACTTCTCTGAAATTCTGCACGCCCGCGACGTCTTGAAGCCATTTTCCCTGCCTGACTGCAGAGCACCGAAGAACATGGAGCTGGCAGGCAGATTAAATTACCACACCGAACTGCATGCGAAAACATCAACTACTGCAAACTGCAGCTGTCCTGTCGCAGAGGCCAAGTTACTCAGACGGAGCATACTACCCCCCCGATGAATAAATTCTGCTGCCTCTTTAGAGCCAGCCCTCCTTGGCCGCGCTCTGCCAACACGCCGCAGCCAGCATCGCCCAGTTCAAACACAGGGAAGCCATGGGCTTCAACCAAGGACCCTTTGCCTTGGAATTCCCTCCTACCAGGTTCAGAAATTGCTGAAACTCGGAGAATGCTATGCGACCTGCCTAGTTTCCAAAGCTTTTTCATTCAAATAGAGATAATTTATTTAAATTTTATTTAAAATTTGTCTTTAAATTTGTATTAAAAAGCCCCAAACTTAACTGCTTGCTTACTGCTAGTGAGCAAACAAGAATATTCCTAGAGAAAATCCTTGGGTTTAGGGTTTTTTTCCTAAAGAACTCCTGCCCTTACGCACTGTCCTATTCCATTTGCACGCGGGACAATGTTTACTGTGCAGTTTTAATCCCAAAGATAAAACAAGCACCCTCAGGAACGCTACACAACCCATGAATAAACACTGCTATCAGCATCCTGCTCTCCATCTCTGGTGAGCTCTATCACAGTTCCTCAGTCCACCCTCGAAACGTGCAACTTTCCTGCCAGACGATCCATGAGCCAGTGCACAAGCTGAAGACTACACAAAGGAATACCCCAAGGGTTGTAAAATTCAAATTAGAATCGTCTTTTCTTTTTTTACATGAAGAACTGCAAGAGCTGGAAAGGGAAAGCTTATCTGACAAACAGAAATTCAAAATGTCACCAGTGTAATTAGTTTTTGAGAAAAATATTTACACTGCAGCTGAATCAAGCTGCTTTGCAGCCGAACCCCAGCAAAACTGCAACAACGGAGAAGGTCTTGTGTCTGGTTTTTAATGACTGCATCCTAATTACAGCAAAATTTCACCCCTTCCCAGTGCTGGCTGGGAGAATCATTGTAAAATGCAGGGTCCTGCAAATTAGCAAGTGAACAATAAAATTTCCCCAAGGATAATGCATCACAAAACACGCTGCACTCATTTATTTGGCGAAGTGCAGTTTAATTACTTGTAAAAATAACGACTCCTTTGTACGGGCTCTCGCTAACATGCGTTGCTGCCCTGTATTTTGCTGAGTGGTACGAGTTCCTTGCCAAATTTGCGTGCATGGATTATACAGCGTGCACATAAGCAGAGTGCAGAAAAGAGGTTGTACAGTATCCATTGTGTTTTGACAGCACATAAATGATATATACCCTCTTTGTGGAATTTGGCTGCTTTTCTATATTTTGAAAGTCAGTATTTCTGCTTTCAATAGGGATTTTCAATGCTCAATCCCATCCCACTGCAGAAAGTTCTAAGCAGAACAGAAATCTCTGCTAGGAAATGGAGATGTGTCCATTTTGCAGCCACCCTCCCGTGGGGAAGGGCTGCAGTGGTCCCCATGTCACACAGTGCTCCCACTGCCCTGGCCAGACCCGAGCTTGTAGCACAGTGCTTCACCACCATCCCACCCACTGCAAAAAGTGTCCATGACGTCCAGCATCCACAGATTTCTGTTTGCAGGGCTCCATGGAGGCAGCAGGGTTTCCAGAGTCATGGGATATGTGGCATGGCTGTCAGATGTTTATACATGGTATTTCCACCCAGCAGTTCCATAGAAAACCGAACCATAAAGTTTAAGGATATACTAAGCAGAACAGGATTGGAATCTTGACTGTAACGTAACTCAAGTTTCTAGTGTCTTATTTTCAAAGACGAACTGTAAAGGCCATCAGAGACATCCCTTGAACTACACCAGCAGCACCCGTTAAAGGGAACGGCAGAGGGCAAGGACAAGTAACCCAAGTACTCGTTTTTCTTTCCACGGAGCAAGAACTGCCATTCCAGTATTGGAACCGGCTGTGAAATACTCCACTGAATACAGGAATAGCTGTTGTAACAGTTCTATTTACTTCCCCTTTCTTTTTAAATTACTAGCTCTACTCACATTCAGACTGAAGTATTTGTGGTGAGCTCTATAGTCAAGTTTTGGCCAACTTAAGCCTTGTATAATGAAGTTTGGACCAATTTGAACTTCTTGAGAGTATAAGTCTGTTAACATGGTTAGTCTCACCTTGGAGAACTTTGCTGCAGTTGTGGGATGAACTTGCACATTCCAATTTTACAAAAGAGTCTGCAAGAGAGCTGTGTGTATTCATAGTATGATGTTGAACTCAATAGGAAAAAAGTTATCACTGTCATCATCTCCATATTAATCCCAGCCAAAGGTGGCAGGAGAAAAGGTCAGAGTACAGCTCCTGTCCCACACTACACCTTCTCCTTCACCCTCACTTTGCACACGGCTGGCTGAACTGTTAAAGATGAAACTTAAATGCAACCACTCTAGCAACACGGGTCCTATTTTCTGCCCTCTAACGCTCTGCCCAAAAACCACAGAAAGCAGAATACTTGTAAATTCGTAACAGAGAAATGTTGCGTGACAATGTGGATGACACAGCAGACTCCTAAACATGACATTGGGTCACTCAACATAAACCCCAAGTATCTAAAAATTCAATTCAGAAAAACAAAGTTAATAGCAAGGCTTAAGAGAACCAGGCATCAGAATAACACACATGCAGACCAAATCTTTTCTCCTTTACAAAGAGCCCCCTCGGGACTTATTTAAGCTCTTTGTCTTTATTAGCCTCAGCTTTAAAAGCTAGATCTCCAAACATTTGCTATTCAGAAATAGCTTGTCATCTTCTGAAGGATTCCTTGTAAAACACTGCAGTAAATGCTCGTGTTACTACTTACTTGCTAGGACTGAGAAAGATCTGACTGCTTCTCATGACCACTCAAAGGAGGACAATTCCTGCTGTTAAACACTTACCTGAATTTTTTAATCTATACTGGTAAAACACTTATTCTCTACAAGATGCTGCCTTATTTCAATACAACTGTTTTTTCATTTAACCAAAAAAGTCCAAATCTACACAGAACAAACACAACAGTCAACCATCACCACGCAGCCTGCCAGCTCCTCTCTTTTGGGCAGCTGGACTTGTTTGAAGAAAACCTTTTTCACTTGTGTTTGCCTAAGGTTTGTCTTAATTAGTTGATATTAGTGACTCGCTTTAAGAGACAGCTGGAAGCAGAAAAGCGTGCAACAGAACAGGAGAACAGAACAGTATTATTGTATTTCCCCTATACCCTAAGGACCTGCCCCGATTGTTGCCAGCAAGAAAGGTAAAAGCAGAATTATATAAAAATTGCCTTTGAGGGCAGAGTGTGGCTCTCAGACACCAGTGAGTGATAATGTACAGCAAAGGCAAGCATGAGACAGAATGGAAAACCAGCAGAGCTATCTCAAACCATCCTTACTCGGTCAAAAGCTGGTGCAGCTTCTGGTAGCCCCTCTCCAAGGCCAAGCTCACAGGCGTTGCCCCTTCGTTGTTGTGGATGCTGAGAGCTCCTCTTCCACCCGGTTGCTGGAGCAGAAACCACGTCAGCCGCAGCAGACCCAGCCTCACCGCAAAATGCATCAGTGTTTCCCGAGGGATGTTCTCTGCGAAGAAAGAAGGAGGAAAAAAAAGTAAAGAAATGGGAATTTGTAGGCTGCGTGTTAGGTGAGTGCCATATCCCTCCCCCCCAGCCACACCACACAGCGGCTGGCATGGAGCTGACAGCCCAAAAGCCAAGGAACCTGCAGCACTTGGAAAACACGCTGGCTGCCAAGATCCAGGAGAGACCAGCGCTTTAAAGATAGGGACACACCTCAGTGTGTCTGGAAGTGTTCAGGACCACTCAGGGTGACACTGACCACAGAAGTCAAAGTGAAAAAACCACCATTTCATAAACAGCCACGGCAACCCCCAAGTTGAAGCACTTCCAAACAGCCCCTGGCATGGTCAGGTAGGTTCTTCTAGATGTCCAAGCCTCCTCACAGACCCAGGACCAGATTTTAGGAATGCACAGGTTTTGTTATTTAATGGGACACTGATTTGTCCCAAGGCATGAAAAAAATCAATGTATTTGAAGCATAAATCTAAAGCAGTTATAAAAGAGAACAGGTTAACCACCCGTGTAGACAAAAATACTTTCCTGGTTTGATTCTGCCTCAGACCACCTTTTCTCAGCTTTATACAGCAGCTCTATCATTCTGAGTAGCAGCATTTATAAACTAGCAATTGCCACTGCTGCTTTTTATGTTTAATAACCGTGATCTTCTAATTTGGTAAAAGTCACTCCTGAGCCTAAGCTTTCACCTCAGAAAGGTATTGCCCTACTCTAAAAGCTACGGCCCTAGAAGGATGCTCTGAAAAGCTTCAACCAGAAATGAACTCCAGATGCACTGCTGAAATACAGTATTTACAGATCAAAGCCTGTTACTTCTGTATGAAGGGCAAAAACATTTGGGTTAAAAAAAACCTGTGAGAAATACAAATTTGTTCTTTTAATTAACGAAGGATTTCAGTATTGACGAGCAGCAACAACAACAAAGCAGCACCAACTGTGTCTCAGTAAACCATGCCAATGAGCACACTTGGTGCAATACCTTTATTATCATAGCAATGATTTATTGGGTTATTAATTTGGTTGCCAGCCAAACCTATACAGCAGGTTTAAAAATGCAAGTGCATAATGGCTTTAGGATTTAATTAAGTATTTTTTCCTTAGGAAGTATGCCCCAAGAGAAATTACTTCTTCAAACTGCTGCTGTTTTTCTTGCTTACTTGCTTTCTTAAGGGACATCATTAAGACCTTCAGTGAAAAACAAAGCAAAAGTGGGGAGTTCTCCCCTGCCTGACAGAGTTTTTCCCAACTTTTTGGATCAATTCCTGAAGACCTAATCTGTATTCAAGCACCAAAAGCTTTCTGGCTCCACCTCTCTTCCGAACGACTCCAAATGAGGTCTCTGGACTACAAACCAATCCTTCTCCCCTAACCTCCTCTTGATTACTGTAAAGCAAACCCATGGTGTCCTGAATGCATGAGCGTGTCTGAATGAAGGTTCCAGCTGATCAGAGAAAAGGGGAATAGCTGAGCTCACTCAGTGACAAACTCCCAGCCTGTGAGAGAGTAATGACAAGGATTTTGGTATTAAGTCCTTTGGAGTGTAATGCTTCAGAAATAAACAACACAACAAGGTAGTTAATCCATGGCTGTCCCAGTCTTGGACTTAAAAGAATAATGAAAAATAACCCACCATATAGACAGACATAAAGGAAAGGCTATTGAAGAGGTTGCAAAAAGGAGAGTGTTGATACATGTGGGACTTGCCCACTCGGTGAACTCGCACAATGCTCCTGCATTACCTGTACTAACACGCAGGCGGAGTCAGCCGGCATAACTACAGCCGTACTCTTCCTACTGAGAGGCAGGAAGCACAGCAAAGCATCAGAGCAAAGGACTGTCGTCCGAATAAAGAACATGTTGCGCTGCTCTGACCGCAGCTGTTCTAGCACGGGATCTCCTCTTCTAGCTGCTTTGCTGAAAGGAAAAATCCTCTTCCTAACTGGAACGGAGAGCCTTGCACCAAACCTGAGCAGCACAGACCTGCGCAGCATCAGCACGCGTCACCGGACTGCAGTGCTTCCTCCTCCAGCTGAGTGAGAGCTTTACAGTTAGTAGGAGTATCTTCTACTCATCAACTTTTGCTTCAACCGTAAACACACACACCAATTGCAAGTTTGCAAGATGCAAACACTCATCCTGTCCCTGATCCAACTGGGGGCCCCTCTCTCTATCATCCTTCCACACATGAAATACTCCCTCCCAATTGTCCCAAATGCCCGTAAACTGACATAATCTGCTCATATGACTGCAGCTTCTGAAAATCCCACCTTTTCCTCATTCTTTTAAAACAATTTTCTTTATCATCAAATTAGTGAGCACAACAGTCCCAGTGTTCGGGTGGAGGTATCCACAAACACAACTGAACTGAACGCGGCCCTGCCCCGATCCCTCTGAGCAACGACTACGTGCACAGAAGATCTGTACAAGAAGACATGGCGTGTTGCCATCCGGAACATATTAAACATACAAACTCCCTATGCAGGCCCGTTTGGAAGGCTCTGGCTAACGTATAAACTGGCCTGAGGCCATCCTAACAGATGGGCACAGATGATGGCAGCAAAGAGACCAGTACTGTACGTACAACAACTGCAGGGGCCCCAGGCAATGGCTTTAGAAGGTTTTGGAGTGTGCAAAAACTACACACAGTTAAAAGGCGTGTACCATCTGTAGGCTGGATTAACTACTAATACATAATGAAAAATACACCTGTTGGTGCATGGTGTTGCTCAGAGTAAGATGAGAGCTGGTCTGCATCAAGTATGGGAGCGCTGCTGGATAGAGAAGGGAGTGAGATGGATAGATCCCTCCAGCTTCCTACCTCTGAAGGGGTGAAGCTTGTAGTAACAAAACACTGAAAATTCACTCAGTGATTTCAAGGCCTTGTCACGATGCATGGTCCCAGGCATGGAAGAATAACAAAAGCTTTGACATGCAATAACCAGAGCTCCTTCTCCTACCCCATATGAAGCACAAGCTCCTCATCTTAAAATGCCTGTCCTTTGAATGTCAACAAAAAGCTTCTTGTAATTAGGAAATTGTGGAAATATAAGACACACGATACTGGAAAGGCCAAGGCTGTTTTGTTCCTTTCTCGTTTCCTAGTAATAGGCCAGAGCTGAAACATATGATTATTGTCCCATAATGGCAGGGCACTCTAATCCAGCTGGCAAAACATAAGACTTCAGATATATTATTTTTATGTATTTTTCTGCAGCTGTGACAAGAACAAACAGTCTATCTGGGTAACTAAGGACAAAATTTCCATAGAAGACTGTCAAATGTACTTTGCTAACAGTAAAGGATTAAGGTTTAAGGTGCTATTAGCACAAAACAAGTAAGTACTGAAGAAAAAAGTTTGGGTATGACGCATCCAAGAACACACAAACTATTCTCTAAGTAAAAACTTGCATTTTAGTCCTGATTAAATAACGTGGAGAAAAAAAAAATGTTTCTTTTTTAAAATTCCTCTTTATATAGAGTAACCCACACCTAATTGCTGAGCTTATGCTCCATGCCCTAAGACATCTTATCAAGGAAGAGACAGCCATGGACTGGAATAACTTGAACCATCTCTTGCTAGCCTTCCTCTGATGGTGACTTTCACTTAGTTCTCCTTCATATCCACATATACTGAGCAATTTTGCAATCTACCATCAAATCTGACCTCAAAATCTCATTCTCCTTGCTTCTGCTGGAAACGTTCTCACTGCTCAGATCAACACAGGGAGCAAAAACCAGCGACAAGCTATGACTTAATGCTGAGGACCTAAAGGAAGGCTCCATCAGACAACAGTACTGAAGAAAGGTCAAGGCAAAGACACTGTGTTTACACTTATGAGTTCAGTTAATATAAAGATGTGCGGGTAATTCTTTTTTAATCTTATAAACAAGAAATTTTTCAAAGCACACCAAAGGATCTTCATGCCCTCATTCCCACTAATACCAAAGGGAACCAAAACTTTCTCATGCCAATGATTCCTCAGCCACAAAACAAGCTGTACATCTGAGCACTGAGCAGTACTTCTCAGACACTGCCTGATCCCAAATTATTTTCTGCTTCCCATTTTCCACTGCAGAGGGCATTACGTTTAGGTACGGAAAAGACTTTACATCTTATCAAGGACTAGAGCTGAACAGATCACTTTGTGGTGTTGGCACAGAGACGAACATGCCGATTTACACCATGCAATCCTTTATCAGAGGGCACAGAGGAAGGTGAGAAGCAGATCAGGAAAAGATATGAAACCCTACGAAAAAAGTACCTGTAACTATTACACTGAAAGAGTTCAAAGAGAAACTGTGAAGAGTGAAGCAAATGAACTCATTAAAGCTTTACGTCTGGAAAACATCAGCTGCCTATCTTTAACATCCTCCCATGGAAACAAATGTTAGCTCCTATAACCAAATTTCATCTAGTCATTTCTGAAAGCTTTTTAAAGAGTTGGTTTTAGACTTTTTACATCTTTCTTTAAAATAAAGCACTTTTTTTTGGTTGCTTTCAGTCTTCAGACAGTCTCTTTTTCTGTAAAAGAAAGCAAATCAACGTCCTCTAATCACCGTGATGCTCGCGTTGCACTGCACACTGCGACCCTACTGGTTTTGTACAAAGCTACTGAACTCATAACCCAAATCCATTCAGACTATTGCAAACCTGTTCCAGAGGGTGGTGAAGCACTGGAACAGGTTGCCCAGAGAAGCTGTGGATGCCCCATCCCTGGAAGTGTCCAAGGCCAGGCTGGACGAGGCTTTGAGCAACCTGGTCTAGTGCAAGGTGTCCCTGCCCATGGCAGGGGGCTTGGAACTAGATGATCTTTAAGGTCCCTTCCAACCCAAACCATTCTATGAATCTATGAAACCAGGGTGAAGCTTTTCCCCCTCTGTCTACCTCCTACCTGGCGAGTCCATGGGGTTTCATTTCTCAAGCAATGCTCACTGCATGCAGATGTTTATTCCACAGCTCCGCATATTCCAGAGGTCAGAAACTGCATTAAGCGTTTTAACTAATGAGATGGTCCCCTGGTTATATGGCAGTAACGGTGGCTGACCATCTTGCTCATCAAAGGGACTGCTTCTCCTTACGCTCCCAGGGGAATGGCTCCATACCATGGCTGATCACCACAACCCTCTGCCAAAGTTACCCAGCTCCTGGAAGCATCACCATGGAAAGCTCACACTGTAACCACAGGTCTGGGTTTCACCGCTTACTATTAATGAGCTAAATGAAAAGACTGTTTCCTCAAAGGTTTTGTCACAATATTAATTAAAAGAGAACTTGAAAGTGATCTGTTTTCTACTGATAGTCAACTCACAGATTAAGCTCTCTAAAATATTCATACCTGAGCCTTGGATCCTCCCTAAGTTTCTTTTTTTCTTTTTTTTTTCTGAGACACAAACAAGCCATAATCATTACTCATACCTCCAAATATTCTGTTCTGGTTTTCCAGTTCACTTATTTTCTCTCCAGTCATTTAAAATGGAAAATCACAGTCCTGTATTTAAATTGCATGCGTCCTCAGAATACATATTAAATTTTGATTTCTAGATATAAAGCGTAACAATCTGTTCCATTTAAAAAGCCTCCTTTAAATGCCACTAAGAACAGCAAATAACCCTACTTTTGACAGCAGTAACGACTATGTTCTTTAGAAAGTTACAGTGCACTTATAATTATTAAGATGGACAAGATTATACGGCACCTGAAAGTAATGCTGTGTTTGGAATACCATGGTAACAAGAGTAATCCTTAATTATGGGTATTCTGAAATTGTGGGTGTCATTTGAGTTCATTCAGATAGACAGATAATTAAGAGCAAGGCCCAGGGATCCCTCACTGCAGAGGGGCAGTGCATGGCTGGGAGAAGAGCACAGTCCTCGGGACACAACTGCCCCAGGACAGAAGCGATGAGGGCTGCAGCCGTGCAGGGAGGAGGTCAGGACACACTTACCCAAGGGGGTCAGACATACTCTTTACCCCCAGTGCAAATCTTTTACCCTGCCCCTGCAACACAAGGATGTGCTGCTGCACCAGCTGAGCAGGACATGGCACTGTGCACGCCACTGCTTCCTCCGTCTCCTTTGGCTTCGGCACGTGCTGGGCTTTCTCTTGCTACCCAGTTCATCTAACCAAATGGCTGAGCATCTTCTGCCTGCCTTGGCAAGATGGGACTGAGCCTAAGGAATTCTTAAAACTGGAAACTTAGGTGCTCCCATCCCCAGTTCTGCTATACTGGCACCAAGTGGGATCTGGGAGATATTTTACTCTCCCAAATCACATTACCTGGGACCCCTGCAAAATATTTTATATCTGTGGGTAAATAGATAATTAATGAAAGTCTTCCTGGGGTCCTTTTCTCTAAGCCAATGATTAGAAGTTAAGACTTGTTCCCTGAGATCTTCTACAAACAGCAAGTAGGAGGCTGCACCTCAAGTGCTCTACACAGCAGGTGGGTTCAAGGAGAACGAGAAAAATAAGAGATGGAGAGCAGGAAGGCAAATTAGTCAGATGCACAACAACCTAAGAACAAACCACACTGAAAAAAACATGGCCATTGCTACTGGAAAAAGGACCAAAACACCACAGGTACCTTCTTCTCTGCTTCCCAGTCAACTCCATGGGTGTAGGTCCACCGTGCTACTTCTCCACAGGAATATAATGTTGATCAAAACACACTGAAACCTAAGTATACCTTTTGAGAGCAGCTGTCATGAGGAAAAGCTTGAGAGAACAGCTTTTATGTACATATAAAGGGGGAAATATTCCATAAAGATACTGTTCCCTAGATAGCTTATTGAAGTGAAATCAAGATCAAATCCGAAGGGCGAAGAATTGGAAATAGGAAATTTGGCCAAGAGTTATCTCCTATCCAGAGAAAAGCAAGCAGGAAAAGCTGGAAGACAAGACCACTGATAAATGGTTTAAGATAGAGGATTCTCTTTTCTGAACTCTCTTTCCCATAATGTCCAGCCCCTGCTCTCCGACACGTGAGCGTTACTGGCAGTGGTAAGACCAGGCTGGGTACCGTGCTCCACA